>NC_056737.1:470196032-470286032 GCF_019279795.1 Protopterus annectens | reverse complement strand
GGTATTCATAGTCTTTTACACAGATATACTTAGGCTTTCTGAGACATTAGTGGATGAGTGCAGCTGAGCTATGATTCATAGAGGCCATTTACGCCAATGTGCAATGACCTCAAATGTGCTTATGCAAATGTTGCAATAATGAGATGGAAATGAGAAGTGATGAAAATCTTTGCATGCTAATGAAGTATGTTTTCACCATTTGTGATTCATAATTTAATTTTCCAGCTTCACTGGGCTGATCACAGATGTGCTATATGAGGGGAAGCCTCAACAAAACTATCAGTGTTCCAATCAGTGGAAATGCTATCAGTGGCTCCAGCCTTTGCTATTTCTAGGTCTGGGTTGCTTGTCTTGACTAGGCCAAAAAAATGCTTGTGTCCAGTGGTGCTCACTGGCCAAGAAGGCAAAAATATAAGCAAAGGATTATTCATTTTAACTTTGATAGTCAGGAAATCCTTGATAGATTCAGAGTGGACAGGGACATTATATGGGTCTTAGTGGGTATGTTTGACCACCAGAGTGGCAATGGAGGAATGCATTGACTTCCTATTACTGTTGAAACCAAAGTATGTAGTACCCTCACTATACTTGCTATGGGAACCTTCCAGAGATAGAGCGGGGACACATTGGAGATCTCACAGGCTTCTCCCTCAGTGATATTACAGCATTTCCTGGATGTACTCTTGGCATATGTGCATCAGTACATATATTTCCTGTTGTCACTTCAGAACCAAGCCAGGACTATGTGTGCCTTTTATGGACTGGCATATTTCCCTGAGGTACTTGGTGCAAAAGATTGCACCCATGTTGCAATTAGGGCCCCTCTTGGTCCACAGGGGGACAGTACCACATTAGGAAGGCTACCATTTCATCAACTGCCATGTAGTATGTGATGACTGAGGGTGCAACGCAAACATCTTTGCTTATCATCCTGGTAGTGCTCACAATTCCCATATCCAGCTCACTAGCTCACTCTATCACCTCTTCCTGGATGGTTGGAGGCCCAGTGGTCATCTTGTTGATAAGTGGAAAAAAAAAAAAAAAAAAAAAAATATATATATATATATATATATTTTTTTTTTTGTTTGTTTTTGTTTTTGTTATATTGTATTTAAGTAGTTATTCACATTAAAGTGTTTTGCTGAATACTGTTTTTTTATGCCCCCTGACACTCTCTCTCTCTGTCTCTCTGTTGCTCTGTGTCTCTCTCTCTCTCTCTCTCTCCCTTTTATGTGATACTGGATATCCACTGGAGCCATGGCTCATAACTACAATGAGAAATCTAACTGGAGCTGGAGAGGAGGCATATAACACATCTCTGTCCCAGACTAAGATTGTCATTGAAAGGTTCTTTGGCTTCCTGAGGAGCCATTTCAGGTGCTGTGTCTGGAGGATCCCTTCAGTATAACCCAGCTACTGCATTCAGAATGTTTACTACTTGTTGCATTCTGCATAACATGATCATGAACTGGTGAGGTGATCCATGCTGTCCCACTATGACTAATGATGACCAGCCAGTGGCAGGCTCATGTATAGCATGCAGCTGCACAGGTAAAGACGTGACATCTACTCCAGAACTATGGACCATGATATTCAGGTTAGTATTTCCTTGGTTGGAAAAAAATACCTAGAGTATAATTGATGATTGCAGTGATATCTGTTTGCTATGCTGTGTGGTGCATGGTCTGCTGTTAATGTTCATCTGATATTCTCTTTTATCTTAAACTATATATTTTTTTATTCACTGATTCCTGTTCAGTGATGTTGAAAGGCATAAAATAGAAAATAATTTACGTTTCTATCTGCTTTAATGAATAACATTTGCTTTATGATTATTTAATTATACAAGAGTAAGGAATATTGACAACAGTGAAACACTTCAAGAGGTAACACATTGCAAATGCATGTAGTGCTTTCTTTATATATCCCATTTATTCTTGGTTTATTCTGTTTTACTGTACATCAGTTTACTTTTATGGTGTCATGCACAATAAGTTCTGACTTTAGAAAATATAATTTGTGCAGTGAAGAGGTTGTAGTGGCAGCAGTGTAAGTTTATATGGCAATAAACTCATTTTAATGTGTCATTTGCTTATGATATATTTCTCCTAAAATATTTGTTAATTACTATTTTGATGTTTTAGGTACCTGCCACCTGTAGGAAAGGTAATAAATATAGCATTGTTTTTTTTTTTTTTTGTCAAATGTTTATTGATGGTGTAAATTCTAGTTTTACAGGGATTAAATGCATATGTGTATGCAATCCCTCTCACCCAAAGCCCCATTACAACTAAACAGAAAGCTGTGTCAATGAAGCTGATTAACAGTTGTTCAAGATCACACGATTCATACACATAGGCTAGGTGATGGTGCAATTGATTTGGAGGAGGAGCTACCTCAAGAACTGTAAGGTGAGTTAGTTTGATGTCATGACCTACTTGATGCAGGTGATCCTGCTGTCAATGATCTGACACTACTGCATGACCTTGATTGTGACCTCGAATGTGAGGTTCTTTCTGCAAGGTGTAGTTTACCATTGACATGACCTGTGTGAAATTTGTTGTGTTTGTTCACTTTTACTACTGACATTACTGTCTTGAGAAGCAATGGTGGCATTATGTGACCTCCCCCTTCATGTCCTGACAGTATTCTGTCCTCTGACTCTTGCAAGACTGACTTCAGCTTGACTCTGGTATGTCCTAACTAGTGTATAAATGGAGGCGGCCACTGATGCTTGGTGTGCCACCATAGTATGCATCAGTGTGTCCATGGCAATATTCCTGCTCTCTACTATTTCAAAGTAGTGCTGCAAAATCATCATTAATACACTGGAGTACTCTGATAATTTCCATTTGACTCTCTGTGGCAGAGATCTGAGCCCTAGCAATGTCATGGCATATTTCCTGTCAGACAGCCAATGCCTTACATTTTCCAGGGGTAGCTGTAAGAAATTTCTGCACCTGGCTCCCCTTTGTAAGGTGTCATTGTGGACAGTGTTGTCTCTGAATGTTTGCTACCATCCTTAAAGTGTTCCTTTGGGTTTGGAGATACTGGTGTAAGGGTGCAGGAGTGTTCTTTAGGAACAGCCATGAATGATATGTCAAGTCATGTTTGACTTTCAGTTGACTGTCACTTTCTGCAGAGTTACTAACATGTTGTTTGGTGAAAGAACCTGACATTAAACTTGGATACGGCCTCATAAATGTAACTGTATCATCATCATCACCATCATCATGATCACCATCATCATCATCATCATCACCATCATCACCATCATCATCATCTTCAGCAGAAGCAACACCCATTCTGTGGCTGATATGATGCATATTTATCGGTATAATTGAAGTGATTGTTTCTGATGTTGACACTGAAAACAATAATTAGAAAACAATAATAATGCAACAGCATACAGTAATGTATGTGTACAAGGGGTGAATGGGACCCTTACCATGCATGCTGCCTTCATTTCCATTATATGCTGATGTACAAGGCTCAGATAATAATAATTAATTGTGGCATGTTTAATTACATTGTGCCTTGTCAGCTTTCAATTCTCTCTATATAATGGTGTGTTACTAATTTTAAACAAACCTTCATGAGCAGATGACTATTGCTGCTGCTGCAGACATTGGCTAGATGGAACAGTGTCCATACCATCTCTAATTGTTCTTGTTACATCATCTTCTGTGTCATAGTCATACCCATGGCTGGACAGAAGCTATTCATCATCTGGCATTAACTGAATAAGATACGAAGACCCCCCTCCCCCCCGTAGTGGATCTGTGAAATTGCATTCTACATGGTCTTGCTTCTAGCATGTACTACCATATCATCTACCCTTTTCCTGCACTGTGTCAATGCTCAGTTTCTGTCTCTAACTGCATTGTTTTCAACAATTACTTGACTCCTGGTCTTATTCCTCTCAGCTTATCTAGGCCCCCCTTTACCAAGTAGAAGTTTCCCGTATGTCCTAAGTGCTGTCATGGGGACATGATTTTTCTCATGCCTGAAGTTATCTTTCTGTGCTTAGATTCCTTATTCTCCATTGTTAGTACATGTAAAAAAACAGGGCCACAGTCAGAAAGTGTGATAGTAATGCTTGGATGTAACCAGCTTTTAAAGTACAAAACACTGGACAGCTTTTCCTGCCACCCACTGTAACTGTTACTTAACAGAAACCAATATGACTACCTAATAGAAATCTCAATATATTCATGCCAAAGTGTAAAAAAGCAATGTCTGTCAGCTTCTCCTGTTAGGGGGCACTACAGTGAATCACTGGTCTGCAGACTGATTGGCAGTAGAGTTTTTATAGTGTCGAGTTGCCAGCCTGGCACCCGACCTTCACAGAAGGCGCACACACACGTCTTTAAAACTCACTCGACCACAGGGAGGACAAGCAGACTCCACACAGAAGGCACTCTAGTTGAAAATTGAACCAGAGAACCTATTGCTGTGAGGCGACAATGCTAACCATTGCACCACCGCGGCCAGCAAGCATATTTGTGCCAAAGTGCAATATATATTAACTACATTTCATTCAATCACTTTTGTCCCAAAAAAATCCTTATCCTATACTCTGACATTGTCATATACAGCTAATACTGCCATTTTTAATTCCTCACTGTCACTAACTAAAAATCAGATTCATCACACATGCCTGTTCATGTTCTTAGCACAGAAAAAGCTTTGTAGTAAATTACTGCATTTCTGCCCATGTATACAGTCAGTAAATTACATCTCTGTAATGATCATTTTCTGTCATCACTAATCAGTTACACAGCTGCTATCATGAAATGATTAGGGGAACTGATACTTACATTTGCAGAGAAGATAATCAATATCAAATTGTGTTATGCTTGCCAGGAGAAAAATTGAGGATGTTAGACAAGACTTAGAATGCCTTAATGTAAGGAAGTATGGATCTGTTTTCATTCATGTCAGTACAAATGATCTCATCTCCAAGGACTCTCTGACTGTTAATAGGGAACTTACAACCCTCTTAGAATAGCTTGCACTGGTGTTAGGATGTATTTTTCACACAAATCACATATAGAAAGGACAGTCAGGTCACTATGAATGAAAATATTTTTTGGATAAATAACTGCATGAAAAAAATGCCCCATTTTAAAAAATGGAAATGTGTAGAGCATGCAAGTCTAATTTTGGGCACATATGTGTTCAGATAGGATGGTGTTCATTTGTCAAGATCAGGGGAGATAATTTTTGGAGCAGATATTTTGCAATATTTGACAAACACAAGGCAGGAATTTTTGCCAGGATGAAAATCTAACAGCTCACTCTGATGGTTGTTAGTGGAAGGAACATTAATAATAAAATTTTATTATTGGAATATTTGCTATGTTCTCACAAGATTGATGTTCTTATTGTTTGTGAAACATGGCTAAGGAACAGTGACCAGAAAACAGTTTTGTCAGGGTATGAATGTTTTTAATGTAACAGACATTCTAACAAAAAATCAGGTGGAGGTGTTATGATAGGGATTAAAGACAGTTATGAGAATTGAGATTATTACATGTTCAATTATAACACCAATACTATAGACTGTGCAACTATGACAATAAAGACAACCCTGGAACATGTAACAGTTGTGGGAGGATGTAGACCATCAAAGTCAAGTGCTAATGACCTAGAGGAATTCACACATTTCTTGCATGAAATACAGGAGGGAAGAATAATATTAGCCGGGGACTTATTTACCAGAAACAGACTGGAATAATACTGATTCAACGACATTAGTAAGAAAATTATTCACAACATATGTTCATAAATAGCAATTGCTTCAGAATGTAAAAAAAAAAAAACTACCAGGGGATGGAACATACTAAACATTGTGTTCCTAAAGAAATTACTATTTCAAGTCAGGTTTTACGAGCATTGATGTGCAGTGATCATGGGATTATAAAGGTTAATTTGTTGCTAGATAATTCTGCCAAACTGAAATCTAAACCAATGCACAGAAGATTAATTACAGATTATATGGAATGGCAACAGTCACCAGCTCATACTCAATTCCAAAAAGACCAAACTTCTATTTCTCCCTAAATCTCTCTCCCACCTCAAACCTACCATCTCTAACACCTCACTAAATAACACCATCATCAATGTAGAACCCCACACAACACTTTTAGGGGCCATCATAGATGACCAACTCAAATTCGACCTTCATGTCCACTATTGCATAAAAAAACACCAAAAGCTTGGATTACTCTATAGAAATGAAAAAGTTCCTCACTCAGCTCTCCAGAGTCTCACTAGCTCATACCTGTCTTCTTGCAAGTCTCCTCTATGGTTCACAAATCCTAACTAACCTACAGACCATTCTACAAACCAAACTTGAAAGGACCTACAACAAAGTTCCCCAATTTGCTGCTTACCAACCATGTAACTCACATCATTGTCTCTCACTCTCTTCTTTAAACTGGCTACAGTTCCCCCATCAAATACAACTCTCATAACTATCTATAATTCACTCCATCTTCTACAAACCCACCACCTGCCCTAGCATCTCCTCTCTGGTCTTTCTGTATTTTCCAGCTAAAAACCTGAAGAACTCCAAGAAATACCACCTTGAAATTTTTAAGCCAAAAAAATCCATTAGCCAAAACCTATACAGCTATTCCCCTGCTCTAAACTGGAGCAAGCTTCCCCCAGACATCAGAAAAATAACCACCAAACACAAATTTAAAAAAAGGTCTCAAGCAATACCTTCTTGACACTTCAACTTGTAATTGCAAAAGCCAACTCTAATCCCCCTCCTAAGTATAAATTATTATAAGATGAACCAGGAATCCAGGACGCCAATTAAATCCTAAGTATGCCCACTTTGTCCACTCACTCCATTATCCCTATCTACCTTCTCTATTGTACCCATGGTGGTGCAGTGGTAGCGTTGTTGCCTCACAGCAAGAGGTTCTCCCGTTCGAGTCTCAGCTGGAGTGTGGGGAGTGCCTTCTGTGTGGAGTCTGCATGTCCTCCCCGCCATTGGGTGGGCTTTTGAAAGACATGCGTAAATGGGTGTGCCTTCATTAAAGGTTGGACATCGAGCTGGCACCTCGGCATTCGTGAAAATCTACTGCCAGTCATTACAGTTCCGCTGTGGCGACCGCTAACCGGGAAAAGCCGAAAGACAATAACAACAACCTTTTCTATTGTACTACTTCCTACCTCCTCCAAACTCTTTGACTCCTTGCTTCCTGTCACTTTCTCATCATACTCCCACTTCCTTTACTTCACCTCTCATTAACTCTCACCTTCACTTCCCATCCTCCTCTTTTTCACTATCTCTTATTCTTGCATCCCTCCTAGCTCCTCTGTGTCTAGTATGTGAATGTGATTGTAACCTGTAAATTAATGATCTATTGCCACAGCAACTGATATGTATACTTGCAAATCTCATTCATCGCTGTCCCTCTATACCTTCGTAGCACCAGCTCTGCATCTTCTAAACCATTCTTCAACTGTCTTAACTCAAGTTTTTTAGAGTGTAACTTGTACATAACTTAACTACTGGCCTACCAACTGCTGTGTAACATAGCATTTATCAACATATCTAAATCTCAGCATACTCCCACTATAACCATACTCATCATCTTCTTTTGAATGTTCCCATTAGGGGTCGCCACAGTGGATCATCCGTTTCCATTTCTTCCTGTCCTCTGCATCTTGCTCTGTCACACCAATCACCTGCATGTCCTCTCTCATTACATCCATAAACCTTATCTTAGGCCTTCCTCTTTTCCTGTTACCTGGTAGCTTCATCCTTAGCATCTTTTTCCCAATATACTCAGCATCCCTCAACAGCACATGTCCAAACCAACGTAATCTTGCCTCTCTGGCTTTGTCTCCAAACCTTCTAACCTGGGCTGACCCTCTAATATACTTATTCCTAATCCTGTACACCCTCGTCACACCCAGTGCAAATCTTAACATCTTTAACTCTGCCACATCCAGCTCTAACTCCTGCCTTTTTGCCAATGCCACTGTCTCCAACCCATATAACATAGCTGGTCTCACTACCCTTTTGTAGACCTTCCCTTTCACTCATGCTGGTACTCGTCTGTCACAAATCAGTCTTGACACTCTTCTCCACCCTGCCTGTACTCTCTTCTTCACCTCTCTACCACACTCAACATTACTCTGAACTATTGATCCCAAGTATTTAAACTCATCCACCTTCGCTACCTCTACTCCTTGCATCCTCACCATTCCTCTGTCCTCCCTCTGATTCACACACATATATTCTGTTATAGTCCTGCTGACCTTCATTCCTCTTCTCTCTAGAGCATATCTCCATCTCATCAGGGTCTCCTCCACCTGTTCCCTACCCTCACTACAGATCACAATGTCATCTGCAAACATCATAGTCCACGGGGACTCCTGTCTGATCTCATCTGTCAACCTGTCCTTCACCATTGCAAATAAGAAAGGGCTCAGAGCTGATCCTTGATGTAATCCCACCTCCACCTTGAACACATCCGTTACTTCCACTGCAGACCTCACCACTGTCACACAACCCTCATACATATCTTGTACCACTCTTACATACTTCTCTGACACTCCCGACTTCCTCATACAATACCACAACTCCTCTCTAGGCACCCTGTCATATGCTTTCTCTAAGTCTACCAAAACACAATGCAACTCCTTCTGACCTTCTCTGTACTTCTCCATCCACACTCTCAGAGCAAACATTGCATCTGTAGTGCTCTTTCCCGGCATGAAACCATACTGCTGATCACTAATCATCACGTCCCTTCTTAACCTAGCTTCCACTACTCTTTCCCATAACTTCATGCTGTGACTGATCAGTTTAATCCCTCTGTAGTTACTACAGCTCTGCACATCACCCATATTCTTAAAAATCAGTACCAAAACACTTTTTCTCCATTCCTCAGGCATCCTCTCACTTTCCAAAATTTCGTTAAACAATCTGGCTAAAAACTCCACTGCTATTTCACCTAAACACCTCCATGCTTCCACAGGTATGTCATCTGGACCAACAGCCTTTCCATTCATCATCCTCTTCATAGCTATCCTTACTTCCTCCTTGCTAATCCATTGCACTTCATGATTCACTATCCCCACATCCTCCAACATTCTCTCCCTCTCATTCTCTTCATTCAACAACCCCTCAAAGTACTCTTTCCATCTGCTCAACACACTCACCTCGCTTGTAAGTATTTTCCCCTCATTATCCTTTATCACCTTTACCTGCTGCACATCTTTCCTAGCTCGGTTCCTCTGTCTAGCCATCGGTACATGTTCTTTTCTCCCTCCTTAGCGTCCAACCTTTCATACAACTCTTCATATGCCTTATCCTTAGCCTTTGCCACCTCTCTCTTTGCCATGCACCTCATCTCCTTATACTCCCGCCTACTTTCTTCATCTCTCTGACAATCCCACTTCTTCTTTGCCAGCCTCTTTCTCTGTATACTCTCCTGTAATTCCGCATTCCACCACCATGTCTCCTTGTCATCCTTCCTCTGTCCAGATGTCATACCAAGCACCTTACTACCCGTCTCCCTTACTAGCTCTGCTGTAGTTACCCAGCTATTTGGTAACTCTTCACTGCCACCCAATGCCTGTCTTAACTCTTCCCTGAACTCCACCTCACAATTACCCTTTTTCAGTTTCCGCCATTTGATCCTTGGTGCTGCCCTCACACTCTTCCTCCTCTTCTTGATCACCGTCATCTTACAAACCACCATCCTATGCTGCCTAACTACACTTTCCCCGGTCACCACTTTACAGTCTCTAATCTCCTTCAAACTGGCCCTCCTACATAAGATATAATCCACCTGTGTGCATCTTCCTCCACTCTTGTATGTCACCCTATGCACCTCCCTCTTGTTAAAATATGTATTTACCACAGCCATGTCCATCCTTTTCGCAAAATCCACTACCATCTGACCTTCTGCATTCCTTTGTTTAACACCATACCTACCCATCACTTCCTCATCCCCTCTGTCCCCTTCATGAACATGCCCATTGAAATCTGCTGCAATCACCACTCTCTCACTCTTGGGTACAGTAATCACCACTTCATCCAACTCACTCCAAAATTTTTCTTTTTCGTCCATCGCACACCCAACTTGGGGAGCATATGCACTAAGAACATTCATCATTACACCATCAATTTCCAGCTTCATAAACATCACTCTATCCGACACTCTTTTCACTTCCAAAACACTCTTAGCATACTGTTCCTTCAGAATAACACCTACACCATTTCTCCTACCATCCACACCATGATAAAACAATTTGAACCCACCTCGGATTCACCTAGCCTTATTCCCCTTCCAGCTGGTCTCTTGCACATACAAAATACCAACCTTCCTTCTGTCCATCATATCGGCTAGCTCTCTCCCTATACCAGTCATACTGCCAACATTCAAAGTTCTGACCCTCACTACCACATTCCTAGCCTTTCTCTTCTCGTCCTGCCTTTGGCCATGCCTTCCACCTCCTCTCCTCTCCTCTTTCGGCCAACAGTAGCCCAATTTCCGCCAGCACCCTGTTGGCTAACAGTACTGGTGGCAGTCATTGTTAACACGGGCCACAACCGATCTGGTATGTAAATATTTACTGGTGTCCGCATGATTGAGTTGGTCAAGTTTTACTCCGGATGCCCTTCCTGACGCAACCCTCTCCATTTATCCGGGCTTGAGACCAGCACAAAGAAATGCACTGGCTTGTGCATTCCCAGTGGCTGGGTTCCCACTATAACCACACTGAGAAGTGTAAATAGTTTTGTCTGTCACAGGTATGAACCCTTGCAGAAGTATAGGGCTGACCATCTGGCTGAATGGATAGAACAGGTTGTGGCAAGAAGGCTGGAGCTCTATAGTAAGTAAAGTAAAATATCTGGTCTCTTAACCAATTCCCATTAAAAAAAGGTTAACATGTTTGAATAATCAAAGACAGATCTTTGTACCTGAATATATTAATATATTACTTGCAATGCTATTATGAAATGCATAGGAAATCATGAGCATGTTTGTAATCATTCATGCACCTTTTTAACAAAGAGGCACATCTGTAATATGTTTACAGATTTTAATAATATATAGATATTTCACATAACATTTATTAAAATAATAATCTGTATATGTAACTCTGTAAATCACATACTAGGTTACAGGTACGACTAATTGTGGCTGGATTTATAAAGTTGTGATATAAAAATTGCAATTGAATACTTATATTATTATCGTTGCAAGAAAAAGAATCATAATAGTTGCATTAGATAAAGCCAGTTTTGTGGATGCCATAGAAATATAACTAAAACAGTTGCTTAGCACAGTTGCTTGTTCAAAAATTATTTCTAACTCCACATACAACATGGCTTAAGTCTGACACACCTCACCCTAGTTAGACTGGAGGTTGGGGGAGGGATGGGGGGTGGAGGGTTGCTATGCTATGTGAATGACCAGCACAAACTTTTGTGAGAAAATGTTGTTTTATTTCAATATTACCTATGAAATCAGACACATTTGTACAGAAAAGGAAATGCAAAGTTCCATGAATTGTCACATTCTGGTGTTTGTGAATTTGTTGTACCAGAACACAGTGTTACGTGTATTTTGAAAACAACATTCCACATACATTTCATATGTATTATTTTCCTCTGAAATTATGAGTATTGGCGTAGTATTGTATTAATTCATACACCTATACATTCATACACCTATGCATGTGTAAAAGAAATTAAAAAAATAAAACAAAAAGTAGTTAATGCTTAGGCAAGAATAATGACATATATAAGAAGTTCAAATAAAGGTAAAAAAAGAATTGTCTTCTCTCTCTTTTAATTATAGCTGAGGAAAAAATTAACTATAATCGCCAGCAGCAACAGCGAAGAATAGAAAGGCTGGTGGAATATTCTAGTAAGTATAAGAAGTGCCCAAGAGAATATTTTTGTCTTACTAGTTTGTAATATGTATAAGACACATACAGTAAAGGATTAAAATCATTATACTAATGTAAAAATAAAAGAGAAAGCAGCATTCTTTTTACAACTGTTTTCTGTATTACTCATAAAGAAAATAATATAGTTTTGCAGAAATGCAATTGAACACATTACAGTTCAAGCTAATTTTTTTAACATGATTTTTAACCTGATTACTTTGATTAATTATAAAGTATTTTATTACTGTATTCAATATATTGCAAGTGCATAACTTGAAGAGGTACACATGCTTCTATGCTCAGCCATCAAATGAAAAATCAATCGAATGGCTGAACATCAAAACATATGCATAGAAATTTCATTTAGCGAACCTTCATGTCAGCGAATGAGTGAGATGGGGAAAGTAACTAGTTGTCCAACACTTCTCCGTCTCACACAACAAAGTATTTCAAACCCATCCAAGTGGGGGGCTTCACCCGTACACTCCCCACACCCACGTAACTATATATACCAACTCCAAGACTGCAATACAGTAGAGAAAAGGGCAGATGGAGAAATGTTGGACAACTAGTTACTTTCCCTGTCTCACTTGTTCACTGAAATGAAATTTCGATGTTTAGCCATTCGACTGAATTTTCATTTGATGGGTGAACATAGACCCAATACACACATCCCTTAAAGAAGTCAGAAGCCCTTTCCATATGAATTAATTGCATATTACTCATATTATTCTTCCCACGTACAAAACCACATCTCAAACCACTACTGCCATTGTATGCATAAGCAGTTTCTGTATACAGATTTTACACCAATAAATATTTTAATGCAGTATTTCAATAGTGTATGAAATGGCATGAAGACAATATTTTGTGGATTTATTGCACTTTTCCTTTTTTGTCCCCCCCCCCATTTTTTTCTCTGTTTTTCTTACTTTGCTTATGCATTTCTTTCTCCTTTTTTGTTTTGTTTCTCTCACACTTATTTTCCTTTTTTGACAGGTTCAAATCCCTCAGGAGCAGACCAGGCTAGGGACAGGTCACCCTCTGTCTGTCTGGGGACATTGTCTCAGGATGGAGCAGAGGGTCCGGTCCTAAAGGCACTCTGGCAAGTGGCAAACTAGCAAGCCTCACAGAAAGGGGACTTTGGAGTTTGATTGAGGACATACTGGTGGAGGTAGCAGACAGGAGAATTCAGCCATTTGAAGCTTTCTTCAGTGTTCAGAAGACATATTCTATCAGTTGGTGCCCACTTCTGCATCAACACAGGCCCTTTGCCCCTCAACATGGGGGTCCTCCACTGCAACACCATCTGGAAGTGGACATGTTTGAGGTTTTTTGGACTGGGATTCCAGTTGGCACTTCTTCAGACCTTCTTCTCTTACCCTTTTTCATTCACATTTTTCCCTATTTCTCTCCCACACTACCCTCTCATAAAAAAAAATAAAATAAAAAATGGGTGGGAGGGGTCTATCCCACAACAAAATAATAGTGCCCATCCTCTCCAACCCCCTCTAGCACAAACCCACTTGATGTTTCCATTCTGTGTTCCCCTCTTTGTTTTGTCTCGTCTTCTCAGTCTTTCCAATCACCCCCTTTTTATTCCTTAATGAAACCATCAGGGTAAGGATGCCCCTATATAAAAAATGATAACCCCCTTTCTTTAAAAAAAAATCCCTTTTAAGTGCTGTGCAGTCCACAGATTTTCTTAAACATTTTAAGTGTGCCTGTGGTGAGCCTCTCTCCCCAGCAATATACAGAAAAAGAGTAACACCAGCCCTCATGCTTTTGCAAAGTAATTCACAAGTTCATAATGCCGTATTTTATACAACTTACTCTTTTGTGATGAGTGGACATGTTTTTAAAAAATACTTCACTTTTCTGTATTCATTGCAAATGCCTTTCGCTGATCTTATTTGCATATCAGTGTAGCGCAGCTATTCGCAGGTAACCATAACTCATTTACAAATCCTAGACTATGAATACTGGACTTAATAATATTAAGGAAATGGGCTTCTATTTTGAAAATAATGTCTGGAATAGACCTATTCAAAATAGTTCAAACCTGTACCCCATTTTAACAACTAACTTGATTAAAAAATCCATTTCTCTGTTAATTTCATTCTGCGTAACAAGTCTATATAAATGAATTCATGGAATGTTCTTTTTCATAAACACAAGGGTGAGTGCTTCTATAGTGTAAATAGTTATTCACAAAGGTGTTCTCTGTAAATACAGAACTTTCAAAGCGATGATTAACAAGATTCACTTCTATAGTGATGTCTAAAAAATTCACCATCATTCCTTTCATACCCTTTGTAAAATTCAAAAAAGTAGTGGTGTAGTTTAAATACTGAATAAATTGTTGACATTCAAAGTCAGTACCTTTCCAAATACATTTTACCCAGTTTTTATCAAAGGATGAAAGTACTAAATTATTTGTATGAAAAAGTTTCAGTCTGGATTCTGCCTTGTTGGTGACATTTTTAATTACTATTATTTCTACTGAATTCCCATTTGGTACAGACTAAACGTCATCTCTTTAACTAAAATGCTGATGTATTCTGAAGTTAATTGTACTGCCATTTCATATTACTTGCAGCAGTGGTCTTAGGTTAGCTGGTGCCCTAGGAAAAAGGGCTCCACGGCACCCCCCCACACCATGCAGGTGCCCCTATCCTGGTCTACCTACACCAAATAAATACTGGAAAAGTGCCCCTGCTACAGCGGTGCCCTAGGCGGCCACCTAGTTGGCCTACACCTAAGGCCGGCTATGATTACTTGGTATCTGGAGGCATGCATCATGACATGCTATCAGCACTATGATCTTCTTCATGACTTTAACATGAAAACTCGATTCCTGTCAGAAAAACATGCCTATCAGATTAGTGTCTGCCAAGCCCAGAATAAACTGTTTTACTACCAATAAGTTGTTCTGCTTTGCAAGCACTGTTTTACCAATTTTAAGTTTTTCAGCCAAAGAAAAATTAATTTGGCATTTGACATCTCAAAACCATTTGGCTGGCCTGACGTCAGGCAAAGGTTCATGTAATTTATAGTAGTCACTGGGTTAAGTAAAGAATCAGAAGAAATGTAGGTCAGCACATTGTTAGATTCAGTGGGAAAAATGTTTAATTCTATTCATTCTCAGTGTGCCAGAGTGTAATATGTGAGTCAGTGATTAGCAAGTTTGATAAATATTTGGTGCCAAAAAGAAATATTAAACATGAAAGAGAAAGCTTCTGCAGATGTGTACAAGGCAAAGCAGAATGCACTGAAGCTTATATAAGGCACTTTTATGAAGCCGACAGAACATTGTGGGTTTGATGGCATAAAAGATAAGCAATTCAGAGGGGAATTGTTATCTGGTTGACTGATTTAAAAAATGTTTTTAAATATACATCTTGAAGTGAATTAACTTTAGAAAAGGCAATACAAATTGCCAGAGAATCAGAATTAGTAAAGAAGTAAAACAGTAATTTAAGTATGCCAAGTTGTACATTTGATTTAAAATGCAGAGAGAATGGCAAGTGTATAATGAAATATAATCGTGGTCAAAGCAAGCGATTGTATAAGAAGCAGCGATTATGTTAAATTTCTAAAGATTCTGGGTAACCACAGACTGTCTGTCTCTCTCTCTCTCTCTCTCTCTGACTCAGTGCCACTGAATGTCTCACTAGTAATCTACAGAACACATACACTATTAGATGGAAAAGTATTCTCTCTCCCATCTCCTTCCTGTGGTTGTACAATGTACTTCAAGACTCAAAAACTGGTCCTCTATTTTTTGTAATCTTCATAATTGACATAGGTTGTAACTAATGAAACACAAAATTACTTTGATGTGATGATAATGCCACAATTCCTTTTCCTGCAGATAAGTTCATTCTTACAGCCACTTCCCAACTGCAGTACAGGTTTCATTCATTCGAGTTATAGGTCAGTTCATTGGGGCTGCATGTTAATTCTGCTAAGACCAAATCAATGCTTTTTCAAGCTAAAACCAAACATCAATAGTATTGTTATGAAATTCCCAGAAAAAATCATTTTAAACCATCCGTGTAATTGAAAGAGTGTCTTAATGGTAAATCCCTGACTAACTCACCTATTGACCAAGCAATTTAAAAGAGCTATTTAGTGTCAGAATAGATAACTAGCTTAGATTTTAAAATGTAATGGAGAAAACTAAGCAAAAATTAATTTGAATGTATTGAGCGAATGTGTTTCTCCCTTATAATTCCAGATTGTTGATGTCAAGCAATACTTCTCTCTCTGTCTCTCTTGTACAGAGCACATCTGTCAACTTACAGTCTCCACTACAATACCAGCTACAACAGAAATAAAACACTATATTGGGGATGACTGCAGTAGGATACATCATCACATTGTTCTTTGTTGCTGTAAATGGCATAACAGTTAACAGGCAGTTGTCTAATTCACCTAAAATTTACACATAAGCATCTTTAGAGAATGGATGATCCATAGATTGCATCCTTACTGAAGAATGAATGATGCTCATCGTGTTTCACTCATTACACTTGGGTTATCTTGCTGGCAGGCTACCCACAGTCGGCCAGAATTCCAAAGTCCTGGTCTGGCGTCGGTTGCTGTCACCTCTTCCCTGACGTCAGTGCACCAGGGGTATAAAAGATGCAGCCAATGTCATTTTCTTCAGTCTTTCTTGCTGTGCGGTGCCCGAAGCAAAAGCAGTTCACAAGTGCCAGTCGGCCGACTCCTAAGATTTTCAAAATCGAATTTAAGATCCAAAGTCTTTAATAAAGCTAAGTACCCCATTGGGGAAACTTTTTTCTTGCTCCAGACCGATGTCAGAACAAGTTAACAATTGTATTTTTTGTGGGAAGCAAATACCTCATAAGGATTTCCACTCTTACTGTATTCCTTGCCTAGGCCCTGACCACAACATTGCTAGTTGCGGTTTTGTGCTAGATTTAACCAACGCACTATTAAGCGTTGGTACGATTTTGCTTTTCATTATTTTGGCAGAAGGTTTAACTACATAATGCCACTGGAGCAAACGATGACTGGAATTCATAAAAAACGCAAGGATAAAGACAAGGACAAGCATCCGAGGTCCAAAACCAACGATGAAGCTTCTTCTAGGCCAGTCGCTGGTTCGCTGGTGCTCAGTGAGGTGCTTTTGCAGCCCCTGACTCCCGCTACCTCAGAGCCACTGGCCGCCTCCGACTTCCATGTGGAATCAGCTAGGCCTCTGGATACTCAAGGTATTGGCCCTTCAGAAATTAACCCCTCAGATGGGTCCGGAGCCGCTGAGCAGGCATCATCTTCTGAGGGTGTCTTCAGACCTACACAACTTTATATAAAGCCTACTTCAGCATCCAAGACAAAGTCCAAAACAGTTTTAAAGACAAGGAAATCAGTACAGCATTCTCCAGGACAGGCTTCTATGCCTAAGAAACAGATGCTCAAAATGGCCGAAGACCTAATTATTTTGATCAGGGGTTCCCATCCCCCTCCTGATAAGAGGCCTAGGCAAGACACTGAATATGATTTCTCTGATCAGGTTTCCATTTCCTCTGATTCCTCTTCTGATCAGGGATATTCTGTTCCTCCCTATGAGGATTCTGATGCTGAAGATTCTATTCCTTCAGCTTCTCCTCCTGAGGACTATTCTTTTGGGGAAACCCTGCATACCATGAGGGAGCATTTCCATTGGGAGAGCCAGGATTATTCTGATTCTAAGAAAAGACTTAGAGACTTTCTTTTACTTCCTCAGCACAGACCTCTTGTAATTCCCCCTGTTCTAGACATAGTAGATGATGTTTTTTCAGAGTCCGCCCTATCTCCAGACTCTTTACCTCCTGCCCCTGTTAAGCCGGACAGGTACTACAGGGTCCCAGACTCCCATAAATTTCTTTACAAAAACCCTGCTGCTGACCCAGAAACTATCTCACAGGGTCCCAAAGGGGTCAAGGCTGCTTCTGCCAAAACCCCTGTCCCCTCAGACAGAGATTCTAGGGCTTTGGACAGATGGGGGGAAAAAAGTTTACACTTCTGCTACCTTGGCTGTAAGGGCTTTAAATTGTCAGTTTCATGTGCTCAAATATCAGAAATACTTAATCCCCGGGATTCATGAAGCTTGCACCAGGCGCAGGTGTAGCGTAGGCGGAATAACGCCACATATGGCCGTCGAGTGATTCAGGTACGATCCAATACCACGTGCACTATCGGTGTACGCCAGAACTGCGCAGCCCTCAGCATAGGTATGCTAATCACCCCATGTGCAGTGTCGCACCATGCAAATGAAGGCAGATAGTGATTCATGAAGTGGTGCAGGTGTAGCGTAAGCCCACGGAAATATAAACCAAAAAACACGGTTTACATTTTCCCAAACAGAACATCGGAGATATGGAAGCAGACCAGACTCATGTATTACAAAGTTAACATATGCCAATGGTGAAATACACAGCCAATGGCATAAAAAAAGATGCACAACACCTAAAAAACAACATTTAATGTCATGTCCACAGTAACGCACAGTCCGCAGGGCATGTGTGCGCAAACTGGAACATAAAGAAATTATATAAAAATGTCATAAAATCGCAATGTAATACAAATCAGGTTTACACCATAATACACAATAGTAGGCATGGAACACCACAACCAAGGTGCAAGGGTTGTTAAGGGCCTGCAACAGTGTTTGGTGCTGTAACTATGAATTAGTAGTCAATGCCATGCAAATGAAGCAGATAATACTGAATCGCAAATGTCCCGCCGGATGAAGGTTGTACCATATGGTGCAGTGCTTTAACACCGAGGAGTGGCTCAGAGGAGATACATGACAGCAGCAGAGGGGTGTGCCACCATAGCAGTAAGCACATTGGAGCAATGCAAATCTGGCCTGGCCGTTGCTAAGCAAAGCTGCAGGACAGGGGTGGGGAGGAAGGTATAGAATCGTTTAGCTGAGAGCTCACATGGTGCCCAAAAGCGCATGTGTACGGGGATGAAAACGTGCCTGAAACCCAGTAAGTGGATGCAAGCGCTGCGAGCAATAGCACAAACAGGAAGGTCAGGGGAAGAAAAGAAGGAAATGCTGAAGTAGGGTAATTGGAGTACTAATGAGCAATCAACACCAATCAACTCACGGCAGCCAATCGTCGGCAGCTGACAAGTCTGTTTGCAGAAACCTGCAAAACAGGATAGGGGAGGCATTAGAATGCAAAGAAAGGAGGGGAGGCATTGGATTGCAAAGATAGAAGATCTGTCATAGCAGAGCAAAGCAAACCAACAGTAGACCGGCAATAGCACACATTACGCAAGATACGCCAGGTCTAGGAAAGTACAAATGAAAGCAGGCTGCTGGATGCATGCCAGAAAATGGTAGGTGGAACATGCAGAAATGTAAAGGGAAGGTCAAGAGGTAATCCACGTCAGCCATATGTAATTCAACACCAAAGGCACCACAATAGTAGTTCCGGTAGTAAAACACATAAGATACCCTGTAGCTACGATCGTACATACACACCCTATGACATCATCGGTGTTCACAGCACAATAGTATAAAGTGTGAAAGCACTCTACACACACATGTGTATTCCCAAACACTGCACCATAGGTGTAAACACACGGGGAACTTTTAAAATGTACATGTTGGGAGCTGTCATAGCTGTGATTCATCAGCATGTGTTAGAGACTAACGGTGTTGTGGAGAATGATGCCGACAGCCACCGCAGGCCCCGGAGGAGGAGAAGAGTTTTCAGACCAAGGGTAACCTACCAGGGGCTACATGATCTGGAGATAGTAGAGCATTACAGGGTGGACAGGGACATCCTACAGCAAATAGTGGAGCTGTGCCGGCCACGCCTGAGAACCAGAAACAACAGAGGGGAACCCATCCCAGTGGACACGAAGGTATGTGTAAGCTTGCGAATACTAGCCACAGGTACCTTTCAAAGGCCAACTGGAGATATAATGGGGATCTCACAGGCATCAGCATCCAGGGTACTACACCAGTTCCTGGATGCCATGTTACCACATGCCAATGAGCATATATATATGAATACAGGAGGAGTTGGCCAGCAATATGCGTCACTTCCACCGTGTGGCACAATACCCGGAGGTACTGGGTGTGATAGACTGCACGCACATACAAATCAAGTCACCACCCAGTGAGCATGGTCGGCACTACATAAACCACAAGGGATTCCACTCCATCAACTGCCAGGTCGTGTGCAATGCCCAGGGCATTGTCATGGATGTGTGTGCTAGCAGCCCTGGAAGCTACCATGACTCCCATATCTGGCATGCCTCACAGCTGTATCAGGTATTTGTCAGGGGGGACATCCCACATGGCCACCTTGTGCGGAATGCTGACTATGCACTGGAGCCATGGATGATGACTCCCATCAGAAATGCACACACACCCATGCAAGAATGCCATAATGAGGCACACGCACAAACCATAATCATCATAGAGTGTGTGTTCGGGATGCTGAAATCACGGTTCCAGTGCTTGGACACACCTGGGGGAGCCTTGCAGTACTCTCCAGGCACGTGTGCCCACATCGTCATAGTATGTGCCATGCTACATAAACAGCTGCAGCAGGGATAAAATGGTGAAGGCCCTCATAGCCCACTGCAATTGCCAAGGCCATCACAGGCACAGAGGGATTCAGATCATGAACACACTGTGCCAGCCCCAGTAGGCAGACAGAGGCGTGCCCAATATGCCTATGCCTTGGCAAAGAGGGAACGTATAGCACATACACTGACAGTGTAGGCCCTACGGACTGACACACCACTCCACCTGCACACACAGTAAAATGGATGGAACACAAACACAACCACCTGTAAATTGTAATGTATAGGTGGCCCATTGTGTGAATCCTACATAGGCAGCCCTCAAACATTGTACACACAACAGCTATCGGAACACGGAATGTCAGCACCTGAACAGTACATGCGCCTATCAGCATATGGTGGTGCTGTGTGTATAGGTTCCCAGGTATATTGGTAGGTACACGGCCGATTGTCAGAGGCCATACACCAAACGGGGCAAACAGTGTCCGCTATTGCCACAACATCGAGTAACCAACTGTCGCTTAGTGGAGCAGAGGCAATTGTGGGAGCACATGTGTGTAAGCACTGTTCTGCACACACTCAGCACAGAGTCTCTGCTGCGTTAATGAGGGGCTCCACATAATATAATCATGGATGTTGTGTCAAGGCATGGGGTGTACCCATGACAGGTATTCGTTACCCCAGCATGCTCCACCTATGGTCATTTGAAGGTGTAGCACAGTATCGTGTGTGGCTCACTGTGATATACATACCCAATGCCGGAGCACATCCAGTAAACATCACATGGACATACCATTAACTGGACTCAGCAATATGTAAACTAACTGAGTTACCCATGCGAGTGCAGTATGGAGTAACAGCCGTAGTATACTCCACGTACAAAACGACATAACACGTGTACAAATCCCAGATGGCCATGTGTTAAATGCAGTGGCCATCATGCATGTTCCCGGTCCCACATCCTGCAAGGGATGTAACGTAATCCCGAAGGCACGAGTAATGCATGTCAGATGCAGGTCATCAGATCATATGTGTAGCACACGTTAGCGGGAATATGCAATGCCCACTGCTGGTAAGCGATGTTTAAATATGACTATATGGATATGCACGAAACAGGGATAAGCTTCTCCGAATATCACGCAGATCGCGGTCAATGATGTCCAGAACAGGTGAAACCAGCATTAATCACCCCTGTACTAATAGTGCCTGCTCTGAAGGGTAAAACGACCACTGCCAGGAGTAGAACACGCAATCCTGTATAGAATCACCTAACTCTATTGCTAGCCAAGATGTACCTATGGTAGGGTTGCCACCTCTTCAAATGACCAATGTGGGACATACATCAGATGTCTGCAGGCCGACACATACACCCGGCCAGTACAAAATTGAGAACTTCACTGTTTTGCCTAGATAAAAGCTCATCCTTGTAATGTTTACTTACTTATTCTGCTTCTAGAACATATAGGTGGTTCAGATACAGAATAACTGTTTTATGCAACTATTACATAAACTATAGGAAATAAGTATGTTATAAAATCTCAGGGCATTTGCCATGTTTACAAATATTATGCAGGACACAACTGCCCAAAGAGGGACTGTCCCTTGCAGAGTGGGACAGCTGGTTCCCCTAACCTATGGCAGATGTGTAATGTGACAGGTACAGACACAAACGTGCGGAGTCCAGGAAACAGTATACACCAACAGGTACACAATGAAAGGTGTAGCTTGCCTGTCACTTTCCCCGTCAGATATATATATATATATATATATATATATATATATATATATATATATATATATATATATATACACACATATATACTTATATATAATACAGATAGAAAGGGCGATAGATTGATATATGTTGATATATATGGATTCAGCGATATCTGCAAATATATATAGATAGGTCAACGACATTCATAACACCTCAGAGATACAAATAAATAGGATACCGCCAACTATGGAATGTGTAACATACCAACATGCATAACCACGAGGCTGAAAGACCGAAAGAAGACAGTACCGGAACAGTACAACCGCGAGTAATAGTATGATGATATAAAGGGACATTTAGTTACCGCTGCCGGTGTTGCGGTCCACGTAGGTACTGTGTTCAACTGTGTTTGTGAGTGCCGTAGTCTGTATATGTGTGTGTTGAGGGTGCCCTGTGCGTCCTCATGTGACTGTAATGTGTGTGTGTGTGTCCGCATCATGTGTCTGTTAGTGCCAACTCGGAGGTAGATCATTACGGTAGGTGTGGGTATAGCTAGCCGTAGGCATACGGTTACCACCTGTCCCACATTAGGAGGGACAGCCCCTCCCTGGGCAGGTGTGTCCTGACATAAATCATTACAAAGGGCAAATGTCCGGGATTGTAGGACATTAATATGTCCCATATATAATGTAATAGTTGCATTAAATAGTTATGCCTGTATGTAAGAAATGTAAATGTTACATGCAATATGATAAGTAGCCAAAGTCCCACAATAGGTATGTATTGAGGATAAAAGTATGTGCTAACCTGTGTACTGACCATGGCTATGTGTTGGCCTGTAAACACCGCTGTGCATCCCACAAGTGTCCAACAATGGCCATATGAAAAGGTGGCAACCCATGGCAAAGAGGTTGTGTTACCAACACAACCGCAATGACTGCAAATATCTGGGACAGAAATATACAGGATAGCTGTCATTTAGACATATCCCTTTACATATTGCTGCAATTCCAGAGGTATGGAAGTAGCAACCTCACCTGCATACTATATAGAAACCAATTAACAACGGCCCAATGTGCAATCCCGTAACATAAGTCTACTAACTGATAGCTCTTTAATTAGTGACATGGCCCACACACATATATCTGGAATATGTAGAAATGCAAGCCCCACAAACCTGTATATGCTATGTACACCCACCGACATCCCCCACACTAGAAACCATAGCAATACAGACAAACATCCAGTCAGTCAATTACATCTGCAGAACCGTCAACATACCTTGTGAGAGACACAATTAAAGGCACCATGCAAATTACAGGTTTTGTTTGCAATAGTCCGTTATCAGACGTTGGGATGACAGGTACACCCACATGGTGAACCACATACTTTAGCTGTCACACACAATCCACGGGGGACATGAATCCAAAGTATAATTGTCTCTATGCATAGCAGTTGCAATTACACATAACAAAACACAATACAGGCTGTCTCCCCGAAGGTAGGACAAATGGGTAACGCCCAAGTGGAGAATTCAATTATACCCCACTGTTGCCGCGTAATTGGCGAATGGAGTAGCTGCACAGCTGATATGCAAGTAATTAGTCACTCAGGAACACCAATTGGCGGGAGGAAACCACATGTTACAGGTATCTACGTATATTAGGATGACTTGCCAGACATTCTGACTGTATGCTCATACAAAATACCTGTTTAAGCAGTGTGAGAGAGATAGAGATGAAAGTCCGTAACGATAACAAGGTATGTAGAACACTCGGTATGTAAGTTTATGTATAGCATGTTTTTTTATTAATTATTTACTGTATGTATAGCCTGGTTTGCATTAATTAAAAGTGTCCGCAATGCATAAAGTGGGAAAAGGTATTTATGTAGTGATGTCTTGCTGAGCATACTAACACATGTAGAAACTGTGCGTCCAGCAGTGGGCCACAAGGTACACATCACAGACACCACAAGGATGCTACATGAGGGCTTTAAACAGAACAATTCCATACAACCCACCGTCAGTGGTAGGGTATGTCCAACAAGTACGTGCCATAGCAGGGGATAGTATATGTTGATATACTGTCACAGTAGGCATGTGTATGGGCATATAACAACAATGACATGTCTAAGGTGGTCCCGCTGTGCAAGTATGCTTTGTATTATGGGATACTATGTGAAATATGTGTAATGTATAGTATTGTAGGTAGATATGTCAGATATTCTACACAGCATAACAGGCATATCATGCATACCAAAGGTATCGTCTATTGGCATGTACAATAACAGGATACATATGGCTTGTAGGCACGGGACATTGCAATAGCATGATAGCTAATCTAAATGGAAGGGCTACCAAGTAACCATGCACAAAGGACATGTAATAGCTTCAGAGGTTCATAGTGGGGTACTATTCAGTCTGGCAAGTCCATGTGTAAGCACAACTATAGTGTTCACACCAGTGGCACCTCTCTAGGGTAGTGTCCTGTGAACAGCAAAGCCATGTGTTACCTGCACCTCTGCACAGTACAGCCACTGCAGTGATCCCTGGCATACATATGTCTCCCAACCACCAAGGGAGGTATCACATGAAGAGTGCTACTGAGTGTCCCTGCGTGATGTACATAGGACTCATGTTCCAAAGCATGGTGAGTGTCTGGTTTGGGAATGTAACCCTCAAGCACATCCCACTCATTGTTGCGTGTGTGCACATATCCATGAGCATGTTGCTCACAGTAGCTTTTGCTTATGTCGCGTATGTGGAGTATATCCATTAATATTGTTGTGGACA
The DNA here is from genome assembly GCF_019279795.1 of Protopterus annectens. Lineage (NCBI taxonomy): Eukaryota > Metazoa > Chordata > Ceratodontiformes > Protopteridae > Protopterus > Protopterus annectens. Next base: position 470,261,034 of record NC_056737.1, on the reverse strand, counting down.
TGGGCTCTGTCTGTTCAGCAGAGGTCACCCCTGAGTATGTAGTATGCAAATGTGTACAGACGTGGTGTCCGTAGTTCAGCCGCATACTTTAACTGTCGGAGCTCAATAAATGTCATGGCGTGTTAATGGTGTGGTATGTAAAGCTGTAGCTGTTGTGTAAGGTACACCCTAAATGGGGTGGTGTACCCTTGAATGTGTGTAGAAGTCTTGAGTTCAGAGGTACAATGGGTGCCTATGTACCAGCTACACACCCAGTACAGATAAGTGTGGCCATGTAGAAGGATATCCACGCCACAGTGGCAATACAGTAACCACAGGAGTGGGTGCGACATACGTGTGTACTACAAACATGTACAATGTGACATGTATGTAGGGGACTACCACCTATGTGATAGTCAGTGGGTGAATGGTGTAATGCAAAGGTGATGTTCATGTACCTTGTGTCATGCAGCTTGAGGCCATGATATTCATATCATGTATCTGTCACAGTGACACCCATATGGATGGAGTCAGTATCAGCTGGTGGATCAATCATGGTGCTTTGTATGGAGGGGTTTGTAAAGCTAGGCAGGGAAAGTCCCTCTGTGCTAGCTTGTACCTCAGGGAAGCATATACTGAACATGAGGGGCCCAATGACTGAGGACTGTGGTATGCCAAATGTAACTGAAATGCAGTAGGTACTATGGTATGCTACTGTCATTGTGTGTGTCCTGTTCATGAGCCACGTTGCATAACATCCTGAGACATAGGGTACGATGTGCAGGCGGATGTGTATGTTGTTAATACCAGAATGGAGAACGGTGCTGAAAGGCTATGAGAGGACAATGTAGGATGTGTGGACTCCCGTACCATCATCAACTACCCTGGTAACTGTATGAAAGGAGTCCACCAGGTGTAGGGGCCATGCTCTGGCCCTAACAAGTCTAACCCGGGTGGCATCAAAGGACTGGAGCCCAACAATGTCTCTGTGAATGATGTCCTTGATGGTGTGCCCCATAGCCGTGCAGAACAGTCCAGTCAGGTGTGTAGGACTATAGTTCCACTCGTGCATTGTGGTGCCACCTGTGTGGAGTGTGATAAATGTTGCTGTGTGACATTCAGGGGCCACAATGTCTGATACAAGGCTATTACTGAATATGGTGGCCTAGTGGGGAGACATGTCGTTCAGAGGTTTGTGGACATCACAGCCTGGGACTTTGGAAGGTGACATGGGGCCAGTGTCCCGGGACATATAGAGTGCAGGTTAGTACTGTGTAGGTGTGACCGCAGGAACACCGCAATGTTCCTGCATGGATTGTGGCCCTGTAGTGAGTGAGAGGGTGTAATGTTAGCATTGAATCCATCTGCCAGCATGTTGCCAACATCACCTGGGTCTGTAATGTTCCTGAGTGACTCTTGTATGTGAGAGCAGATGTGGGTGTTGCCATTGACTACTGACATACCACCATAATGCCTTGTGGTACACCCCGGAATGTGTCGCAGTAATGTGTACGTAGCTAGTCTTGGAGTATGTGATGAGGGATCCCGTGGCCCTACCAAGGCTGACCAGTGAGCTACCCCACCCATGGGATTGTACACCACTGTGCAACAGCCTCCACCTGTTGTTGTACATTATGTCCATGGAACTTGACCACCAGAGTGGCGTCTGTTATCTGGTGTGTACCATCATGGCTCTGTGTGGAATAGCATGATCCATGCAGTCGTGTATGTGCTAATGAAGTGCACTGGGGTATGTTTCAGCATTTGTATGTGCATTGTCCATCTGCACGGGTGTCATGACGTTAACAACCACTGTCATCAGAAGTCTGTAGTAGGTGTTGTAGTACTCATGTACTGTGTATGCCATGAAGGGTGTGGTGCCAGGATGTGGCTAACAAGGTTGATTAGCATATGTTTGGAACCCACCAATGAGGGGATAACCCCAGGTGTGGAACACCAGTCACATGTCAAGGTTAATGTAGGTCGTCTTGGAGGTGGTGTGTATGGGTTGATCCAGCCGAGTGGAGGTTATGATTCATGGATGTGTCGGTACATGAGTGGCTATCCCATTTAAGTGTGGGGTAGTGTCAGTCACACATCAGTAGTAGCTGTCTGAGCCCTACTGTCCAGTACACCAACAAATGAGATCTGGTAACTGTGGGGTATGTTGTTGAATCTGTAGCTTGTTACAATATGTATAGCAGTTCCAGACACAGTTAGTTGCACATGGAGCACCTCTGATGCATTGTGCTAAGTAACTAGCCAGGATGTGTGTACAATATAGTGGGATATGGGAACAGCTCAGCTGTGGGTGTGCTGGTCCAGGTATGTGCCTGAAAGGTATGGTCTGTCCATAACCTGTCATTGCAGGTGTGCTCTGCAGAGCCTAGAGGCAGGTCCCAGTCACTGCAGAGGTATTGGAGTGTTGCATTATAAGGTGTGCCTTGCCTGTGTGTGTCACAAAAGATGATGCAAGCATTGTGACACATGACTCCATGTCTTGCTTGCCAGTTCCCATTCTGCCGGTGACTGTTATTGGAAACTGTGCAAGACAGGCAGTATAGAAGCAGCAAGAGCCTTACATGTGATCTGTACTCCCAGGGCTGACAGGTGCAGGTCATCTGTGCCAAAGCATTGTGTTTGACCAGGTCAGTCAAAGCAGACAGATACCAGATGCCTGTGGAATGACAGCAGAAGCATAGGCAACTGTTGAAGTGACACAGTCAGTCATTGTACAGTGGTATTGGGTCTGGATGAATGCATAATGCTCCCCAGGGCTAGGCCCACACCTTCAGGGCTACAAGACTGGTGAGCTATTGCATGTCCCTGCACATGTCGTCTGTGAAGTGGCATCTCAGGGCAGTCACACTAACATGGAGAATGACAGTCACATCGTACCTGGTGAGGTGTGGCATGGGTGCATAGGTTATGTTGCAGAACCAGTTACCCAACAGCAAGATGTAAGTGACTATCGCCTTGTGTAGCCTGCTGTGTGGAACTGCAGTGTGACCGCCTACAGAGTCACCTATGACCGGTGTGTTGTTTATGTTATAACACCCTATTGACTGTATGTGATGGGCACACATGAGTCTGTGGGCTATAAGTTGGTGATGTTGTGTTCCGTGATGGGGGCTGCCTCTGCTGCCTACACAGAGTATGGAGAGGTACTGCACAAGTCGTCCTCTTATGTGTGACCTGTGGTAGAGATCATGTGAGACTATGTGATGAGTGGGGTGTGTTGCGAATGTTACACATCCCCACATGACTGTCAGGTGCAGTCAGGGTTGGTGACAGCATTACCCTCAGCAGGGCTGCATAACTGCATCCCCCACAGGCTGTAGTGTTGTATATTGGGAGATGAGCATTGAATATGTACATGAGACAATTGCTCTATTGCCACATGTACGACATATCCATCATATAGACAGGCAATAGGACTGGTACGTGACAGTTGGACATGCCTGCTGTATATACAACCATGTCTCACAGGATATGTGCGTTACGTGTGTACAACAGCTGTTGTACCATAAGCAAGCTGGAAATTTTAGGACAGCCAGTGTACCTGTGGGAAATGGTGTGGAATGGGTGCTATATTAATCAGTAGCTCATGATATGCTCACAAGTTCTGAACAAGTGCCTAGCATGACCATACAATACAGATAGGGTGTTGGATAATATCAACCCACAAGTGGTGACGACAGTCATAATGGGTGGCACCGCACTATAACCCTGTTGAGTATGGTGTGCATGTCCATGAACCATTATCACTGTAGATGTTAGCAGTACAGATGTACAAGACAGTATGGATGCATGATTACAAATACCTTTGTATGTCACAGGAGTGTTCTACCAGTGGCCTGTTGACAGACTCACAACTACAAAAGGTGCCAGAGTGACATGTGCATATCACACCAGTGCCAGCTACAGTAGAACAGGGTTAATGTGTTGTACTCCACCCTCATTGTAGGCCATACCACACAGACAAATGTTAGGCATCTGTGTATGTAAGGATGTGAATGGCCATGACCTATGAGGAATAGCTGTGTTGGTGTAGTGAACAACATACAGAATGGGCTGTGTGGGTGAGGTGTGTGACATATGTGCACATTCTGATGGATGATATCAGCATTGTCCCCGCTAGGTGAACATCCCTGTACCCATTAACTACCACCTAGGCTGTGGTCAACATTATGGACACTGTGTAAGGGATGGTGTTGTGCAGTACACCTCCCTGCCTTGGTGACATCTCCAGGCCCCTTGGGTAGTCATACGAGGTACCCATGTCATGACAGGGTGCCATCCATGAGCACGGAGATCATTGGACAGGCATATACAGCACTGGGGTGACCAATATTGGATCACATATCACCTTTAAGGGGTAATGGCCATGCATGGATGGGCAATACCAGCCTTCACAATCCTCACCTCCACTATGCAGCATGCTGTCTACCTTGCATAAAGACATTTACTACACCATGATGATGGACATGCTACATGTCCATATCCCGATCTGTAAGACATACGTCATGGACAGCCACCGTCCTAATACTAGGATCGCCACATGCTGGACAGATCCCTGTACCATACATGTGACATACTCCCGCCAAACCATGCAACCCTGTCCATCACAGCTGCACATGTCATCCCAGTCATACATGGTGTGATGGCCACATGTTAGATGCAGTATCAACTGTCCGGATCAGTAATGTGGCACTGATGCACCTCGCGGTGGCATAATGGCTGTCTGTTACAGCTAGGAAACCTTGCCCATACATGCTATGTTTGATAACAATCCCTGTGAATGATGTCTGACCCATGTCTAACACATGTGCAACACAGGCGATCCGTGGCAGGATGTTGAACTGCTGTACAGTGCTGTGTAGATGTATATGGCAAAACACATGCATGTACAGGTGTCCATGCGTATGTATGCGTTGTCACTGCTCAAGTCCATTAAGGCTGTGTCTGTGTTGATATGTGACATATACACAGCATCAAGGTCAACAGCATTACCGTGGACACATCCAGGTATGTGCAGATAGGTAAGAACACCAGTGCAGGCAAATAGACATGCCCACATCAAGACAGCATTCACATGGAGTATGAACACTGTAATGAGGTGACACACATATATGGTGATGATATCCAATGCATAACGGGTGTTACATGTGTGTAACACAAACACGTCAGTCGTATCAGTGTCATGATGATTTGCAAAGATAAATGTGCAGATGTACTAGATGTCATAGAAATGTATGTGCAGCAGTATCTCTGTACATCTCTGAAACTGTGACCTGTCACCATCATTATGTCTTACAGATAATGCCTTGTACACGCCTTCCAGCATACAGCCGCCAGGAGGATGATGTCCTCATCCCATACCTCCATGAGAACTATGAGGTGTTGTTCAGCCATGTGCCACAGCATGCCCAGCAGCAGGACGACCTGTGGCAGGATCTACGCAGGAGGGTGAACAATGTGGGTGGCCATAACCGCACCTACCAGCAGGTGTGCAGACACTGCACGGACTTGATACGACATGCAAAACAGCGTGCCACTGCAATCGCCAGGGAACAAGGTGGAACAGGTGGTGGGCCACCAACCCAGCCCCCACTCACACACACCGAGGAGCTACTGGCCAGTCTGGGGACACCCTCAGAACAGCATCCACACACACTAGCTGCCATCGTGGAGGTGGGTGTTTCCCAACCAATGAGCCTGGAGTTGCCTGGTAAGTCAGTACTGCACATATGGCTATTATATCCCATTTAGTTGTATGTGTCACTGTACATTATGTAAAGTAACAACATATGCAAGGTATGTGGACACACATGCTGCATACTACACTATGCTACCCTGTGTATGCACACATGTGCATACTATATGCTATTATACAGGTGAATGTGTTAACATGCACAGTGCACCCTGTGGCTGTCATATAGTCATGGATAATGTTCATACTGCTGTGTCACCCCTATACAGGTACCTCTGGCGTGCCGCACAGACATGAGTCCGTTGCAGGTGAGGCTGTCATCAGTATCAGGCATGTTAAAGCATAGATCTATTTGCCATGTGGCCAGTTAACAGTTGCACACTTGATGTTCATTCCAGTCACGATATACAGGTCGCATCACCCATCATTCACACAGGCCACCCATGTGCAATATATACAAATGAAGTGATACACTGACTTGAAACCACGGTAGTTGTCATTGCTACATGTGTGGTCAGCTGTGCATACAATGGTGGAGGTGTTCTACAATGGAGGCATATGTAGTATGCATTAGAACAACATGTGTGGTACGCAAACAGTACCACACAGTGAGCTGTGATATGGGCAGCCCACAGGTGCCACCATTGTCTTATATGCCCCTGCATTGGGTGCACACATTGTGATGTGCCATCTGACATGTCCCAGACACAGTGTTCTGGCTGCAATATTGTCACACTATCCCATGACCCATACCCCACATACCAAACATACAACCCATTGTCTGCATAGCCCTATGGATGGTGACATATCTGACATCTATGGGTGTATGTCATATGGGACAACACAGACATGTGAGATAGATGGCCATCACACACATTTGGCCAACACATGTGCACACATGGCCATGGGGGATGGCCAGAGACACATAGCCACACAGTAGATGTGATGTGTATACACCCTGTTGCACATTGTCCACACATGGTCCAATTATAGCCTTAGTTGACTGATTATACAGTTGATGTGGTACACTGGACATCCTAAAAGCCTGTGCACAGCTAGTGGAGGTGTCACTGAAGTCTACCATATAAGATCTGTTGAACATCACGACTGTGTCATAGCATGACAGTAGTCACCTGTACACCTTCCACAGACATTGACACCACATCAGGCCACAGATACTGTACATTTCCCTTGCTGCTGTAGGACATCACCGTTAGCTGTGCACCTCGTGTGTGAGGTACATCAATGTCATGTGGGAAATGGTGAATTGACATGTCCGCTATGTGTGGACATGGTTGCCAGGCAGCTAAGACCCTGTGGTTGTTGTGCAGGGGTGTCATCTGTAGGTCCTCCAGTGACCTGTCACTTGACACAGCATGGTTTTGTGTGTATACACCTCAGCATCGTGGGTCACAATCCACAGTTATGTCATGGGTATGCATGCAGTTATGGCTATGCAATGTGTACATATTATGCATTGTACAACAATATAGATGCCTCATGATGTCATGCAATGGCACAGTGTCTGTACTTCACACTGTATAGCAATGTAGATGGCTCACACTACCCTTCCATGCTCATGCACATTTGCTAAACATGCATTCTATCTGTAGGGCATACAGACAACACCGCAATGTGATGCCCATTACGATGCTGTACATGTGTCAGGACACCATTGTGTCAGACATGTACGCATGTTAATGTGCACGTCAGCAGATTACATGTCAAGGTCACGTCAGCCATGTGTACTGTTATCCTGTTCTAGTCCACATGGTGTAACACGGGGATGCATGCATACTACCATGATTGTGTGAACTGCATGGCTACTGATATGACACCTGCTTGCTGTAGTGTGTACCCCAGGGAGGTATGCTTACTAACACTATTAATGTCTGAGCTGCATGCCCTCTGCTGTATCACAGCATGCTGCATGCCATCTGTCAAATCACATGCATGGTGTGTCTGTGTGTGTGTGTGTGTGTGTGTCTGTGTGTGTGTATCTGTGTGTGTGTGTGTGTGTGTGTGTGTGTGTGTCTGTGTGTGTGTGTGTGTGTCTATGTGCGTGTGTGTCTGTGTGTCTATTGTAATTTAGAGTCTTTCTATGCATTCACAGGTGATGTAGGTGCGTTACCCTCCTGCGGTTCATCTGATGTTAGTGTCCCCACAGATACTAGCAGTGATGAACATATGCATGAGGTACAGGCAGGGTTGTCAGGGGCTGAATCTGTGCCAATGGTTGCCATCCCAGCTATGTCCCCCTCTTCCCCACACACAGTTCTGCTGCCAACACATACCGCATCACCAGTGGCCATAGAGGAAGGACAGTCAGCGCCTGTTAGCGTGGAACAGGAATGTGTAGTGGCTACAGAAGGTGTGTCTACACACCATGGAGTCAGTGTAATGACTGCAGATGTGCCACACAGGCATGTGGGACGGTGCTGCTCATAGGAGGACCTCTGGCAGACATGCACCTGCAGGACAGAGCGCAGCAGCTGGTATCACCAGATGCATGTTCCAGACTGTAATGGCAGCACAGGCATGTGCTGAATGGCAGAACAGAGAAGGGCAGAAGCTGCAGAGGGCTGTTATCTGTACCCTAAATGACAATATCCAGGCATTGGCAAATGCTCAACAGCAGATTGCTGGTGTTCTGAACAGGTGATTGGGTGACATGGTCGGAATCCTTGACCATGGCATGGCAATCCACAAGCATGAGCTGTCTGTGCTGGAACATCTGGTAGGAGTGAGGCATAGGCCACGTGGACATAGGCCAGCTACACCACCTAGTGCAGGTCAACGTGAGCGTGCCACCTCACATGCCCACTCCCATAGTGCTGGTAGCAGTAGCAGTGCAGCTGGTGCTGCGCTGTCCACACCAGGACACAGCAGGCCACGTGGACGTGGCCCTGGATGTTCCCAGTGGGGACACGGTTCCAGTGGACATGTGTCATCGGACAGTAGCCAAGCTGTACCTCCGCCTGGTAGTGCCCATGCAACCCCTGGCAGGCACAGGTCACGTGGCCGTGGCCGGATACAGTGAGCTGTACAACCTGGTCTTTACAATCTGGAGCTGTCAATAATACCCCGTGTAGTCCTCACAAAAGGCAGAACTGTGCGCACACATACACGCACACAGCAAAGACATCTGTAGGGCACCACAACACCCGCATGCATACTGAACAGACATGTCCAATCATATCACTGGCCCTTACCCACACACAAGATGTCATCCATTGGTGCAGCCTATGCCCCTGGCAAATATTATCACCCTGTGCATATGATGAAGCCTGTGCCGCATCCCTGTCATCCACACCATTGGTGCAGGGACATGCTCAAATGGTCTGATGCACAGGGTGAACAGAATAGTGAGAAGTGCATATTACATTAGTTGTATAAGAATAGTGAGAGAAGTGTATATTACATTAGTTGTGTGTGAATAGTGAGAGACGTGTATATTACATTAGTTGTGTACTGTTGACACTCACCAGACATACCATGTAGTACATGTTTAGCATGCATTGTTATATGTATGTATGTGTCTCAGTAACAACAGTAACAGCATGTTGGTAATGATGCCCTGGTTCCCTCCTTATGGTCTACTTGCATGTGCCTACAGGTAGCACTGTTTGCAGTCTCCCATGTGTAACTGTGGAGTACTCACAGGCACATATGGCAATATCAGCATGCTATACATAGCCTCAGCCTGACTGTTGGAAAGTCTAACATAACACAGATGTCCACACATATACTGATCTAGAAGCATGTGGTCAGTTTAATAGGCTACAGTGGCTAGAGACGTGACATCCATACCAGGTCACATCACAGGTATGTTGACATGGTGCAGGGGTTGTACACAGTGGTCTGGCCAATGATAATGTTAGAGGCCACTTGATAGCATGAGGCCTCACTGTGTAGCAGTAATTCCCTGGCACATTACAGGAACATGCTCACACTCACAGGGTCAACAACACTATAATGCACATCCCATAGTGTTGAGATGAGGACCCATGCCTATGTGGTCATCACCGTCACAGTACTGTGAACCCACATGACACGACACAGAGAAAGAACATATACAGGTAGACAGTGCGGCTGAGACCAATGGCATCAACAGGGTAGTGGACTGCATCATCATGAGGGGTTAGGGATCCTGTGTGTTCTGTATGGTAGCATACACCCTCACTCCATGCACCAGACAGCCATACATACGTACATACACACACTGTGGAGACCACACATGTCATACACATATGGATAGCTGATGTGTGTGATACACACACCACACCTGCCTACATCATGCTTTCCGCACTGCAGTATGTACAGATCTCTACAACAGTGTACAGGAGTGTGTAACAATTGGGATGTATTCCCCACCATATGTGTCATATATGGTCACACAAGCAATCACACATGGCAGTACTGTGAATGATACACCTGCTATATGATGATACGTCTGACAGACATGCAGCAGTATTGGCCGCATTATGTGTACCAATGCTACCTTCGGCAGTTGTGCTGCTATATGCACACGGGAGGATGTAAGTGTTACAGGTGTCAAGTGACGTACTGTCGGTAACACCTGACCGCTGTGTAGGTTCTATGTCTCCACCGTCAAGTAACGGTAACATAGCGTACTGTTTGCACATGTAATGGTAGGATGACGTGTGACACACCTGTGAGCCGTCCCCGGCAAACATCCATCTACACAGGTGGATCACCTCTTTATGTACACACATCCATCCATACCTGCTGTACATCCTACCGTACTTTCAGTATGTCACCACATACAGGTGTCATTGATGGGGCTGCATTGCAACTGCATGTTGTAGTTAGACACAGATGAGTTACTTACATCAGCTACAGCACATGCATGGTAGCTGCATGCACACTACAGATTGTACATGTGTGTTGGTCCTACATGCCTGTCATGTAGCCATGTTTGTATGCATTGCAATTGGTGGACATGTGTGTTGACATACATAACACATGGACTGTTGTATGATATGATGGGTGTCATGGGTAACTAGTACAGAGGGAATGTGTCCTCGGTCAACATTGCTGCCTCATGTACTGTTAGCATTCAACAGCCATGGACCCACCTTCCATTTGCGTGCGTATGATTGCTGTAGCCACTTGTCTGCACGGAGGACAGCAAAAGCTATGATATGTACATATGTGTTGTGTGTGTGGTGCATGCACATATCCACTGCAATTACATGTATGAAATAGCCAAACATGTGTGTTCATTGGTGTACATTGGCAGTCATCTGTCACAGCTGTGTAAGACCTAGGGCCCCTGGTATGTGTAGAGCTGACCTGGTTATGTACAGTAGTATCATTGCAATGCATAACACATGATGGTACCCTGTCGGTACATGTGTAGTCTGCACAGTTGCTGTAGACCTATGTACAGTCCACTGGTCATGAGTCACACTGTGTTGTGTTAATGTATGGCTGTGTATTGCTGGTCCAATGACATGGTGATGTCGGAGGGCTACATTGTAGATTGTGGTGTGTACCTCTGTGATATGCACCTGAGACATCTGTGATAGCTCCTGAGTGTGTACTGGTCAATACATGTGAGTAGCCTTCATGTACATGGGGACAGTAATACCATACTGTGCCCTTCCGTGTTTAGAATCCGTGTGCATGCAAGACGGCCCTTTGCAACTGCTGTGTGAGCATGCCCAGTACGCCGTTGTGTAGATGGACACACAATACATTCCAAACAGACATGTGACACTAAGCATGTGGGCATGGCCATTGACATCCTGTATAGCGATGGTGGTCATCCAGGCAACACATATCCATTTTCAATGTCACGATGGATGCCTACATTGAACACACTGGTTGCTGTCTTAAATCATGTACTGTCTGTGGCATGTCCCGTATCTATGTAGTGTTGTTGTAGTGCTCCGTAGATATTTGGTTGCCCTGATCACACCACTGCTGTGTGTTTGTCTACGTCTACCTTGGGACAGTAATATGCTTTCAGACTGCTCACTCTCTATACATTCCCTATCGGCGTCCTTGCCTTTGCGGATGATGTCACCCACCTAGACGTATGCCTCTGGGTGTGCTGTGCTCAGTAATCTTGGTAGCAGATTCTGTAAATGCGTAATGCTGTAGTGTGATAAGGTAGTTAGGTGTATGTTCGACTCCCAGTCCTGTCAAGTGTGTGTGTGTGTGTGTGTGTGTGTGTGTGTGTGTGTGTGTGTGTGTGTGTTTGTGTGTGTGTGTGTTTCCAGCTGCCTGGGGACACAGTAATGCTTTTAGATGCCTCACACCACATACATTCCTTATCGGCGTCTTTGCCTTTGTGGATGATGTCACCCACCTAGAAGTATGCCTCTGGGTGTGCTGTGTTCAGTAATCTCGGTAGCACGTTTTGTAAATGGGTAATGCTGTAGTGTGATAAGGTAGTTAGGTGTATGTTCAACTCCCAGTCCTGTCAAGTGTGTGTGTGTGTGTGTGTGTGTGTGTGTGTGTGTGTGTGTGTGTGTGTGTTTGCGCGCATGCTCCCGTCCGCCTGGGGACTCAGTCTTGCTTTTAGATGCCGCACAACACAGCAGTTTGCTACCGATGTCTTTGCCTTTGCGGATGATGACACACACCTAGATGTCTGCCTCTGGGACTGCTGTGCTTAGTAATGTTGGTAGCGCATTCTGTAAATGCGTCATGCTGTAGTGTGTTAGGGTAGTTAGGTGCATGTTCGACTCCCAGCCCTGCCAAGTGTGTGTGTGTGTGTGTGTGTGTGTGTGTGTGTGTGTGTGTGTGTGTTGCCAGCTGCATGACAACAGTACATTGCTTTGACATTATTCACTCTCCATAACATCCATGCAGCAACTTTGCCTTTGATGCTGCTGTCTGCAGGCTAGACGTGTGCCTGTGTGAATCATGTGATCCACTGATCAAGGTAGCGTGTTTTGTAACTGCGTAATGCTGTCGTGTGGTACAGTGCTTACATTTATGTTCTGCTCCCAACCCTGCCACGTGTGTGTGTGTGTGTGTGTGTGTGTGTGTGTGTGTGTGTATATGTATCTATCTATATATATATATATATTGTATATTGTATATAGATATGTATGTTGGGATTATCACTCTTGACTGTGCTGCATTGTCTGTACGTGAGCACCCTGGATGTATGTACATCTGCTATGGCTCTGTGATAGTGCACATACTGTGTGCTGTAGTGATCGTGGGTTATACATGTGTAGTGACCAGTTATTGTGTTGCTGGGTATTACACAGGCATTGGAAACAATGTTAGTGCAGCACCTTTGACTGGTCGTATGCAGATCTCGGCAACAGTCAGCAGTGGTTATTACATTGGAGTGTGAGTATGGCTCATATCCATCTGTAGTAACTGTCAATTCTATGCACCCCAGGTTAACATTACAGACGCACGTTTATCCACAGGTTGTGGTACAGATCCCAGGACTGTATGTGTAGACATTGACAGGTGCAGGACTGGATTGTGTTGGATGCATGGAGGGGTGTCCATGGCCAGTAATGGGGATCTCTACAGCCTGGCAGGTACGGTCTGCGACTGTCCCACAACCTCCTGTATATGGCTGACACATGCTGTACCTGTGTATATGCAGACACACACACTTACCACAAACAGCTATGGCTATCACATACACACACCCATTGCACCACTATTGGGCCATGCAATAACCGTTGTCCCTCACACACACACACACACACACACACACACACACACACACACCTACGTGTACATTGGATGGCTCTATGACAGCTCTGGACATGTTAACACCACACCCTGTGCATATGATGTCACCTGTGCCACCACCTGTGATGTGTAACATTGATGCAGGATCTGACTAACCTGGCGCTGCTGCACACAGTGGCTTTATTCCACTGTATTGATGTTAGCATGCTGTTAACACACAGTGTGTTACTTCCAGGTGTACTTCAGCAGGCATGATGCATTGCAGCTATGACCATCACTGTGGCATAGTTTACAGCACTGTTACCTCTGATGATGTAGTCTCCATCCATGTGCCATTTCACTGATGTGTGTAGTATTGGCAGCATGTGTGTCTGTGTGTGCAGTATGTGTGTGATGTGTGTAGTACACATGTATACCTGCTTACAAATGCATACACGACATTACACGAGCTTCACCATTCGTACACTAGCTTACTCGTTCTTCCACATGCGCACATGGGCTAACACGCGTGCACACATGCTTACACAGGCTTATTGGCGCACACAGGTGCAGACACACTGTGGGCAGGTTTGCAGGTCACATCGGTGGTATCCATGGCGTACGCCGTCAGTCTCCTGACGTTCCCTAGGATAGCTCATGACATGCCTCTTCCACTGAGTACTGACAGCACACATGTGACACTGCTCTGGTGAGGTTACAGTGTTTTGTACATACACACTCTTGTTGTCACCTATCTTCTACTCTAATAGTCCCCTTAACCTACACTACACTGTAGAGGCTTGGCCCATATGGCATGACATGTTGTGATTCACTATCCTCAGCCTCACTTGCCTCACATTGCCTACAAATGCTTTGTTACATCTTTGACAGAACACTTCCACACATAGGTACCAGTACGCAATAGCCTTGCTGTCTCCAGCTTGCCATTCATCTGCATGATGTACTAACATCTAGCTAAACCTACATTTTGTATGTATATTATCCATATGTCTTGTTTTGAAGTGCAGCGCATTCTCGTGGTGCTGCGCTACGCTTCCACACCAGGGATCGGGGGAGGACAACTACTGGTTCATTGATATCCAATGGACAAAGGCGCCACTGGCCTTGGACTTGGATATTGGCATGCTTCTTCGACTGTATTCATACTGTATTTGCAGCTGTCATTGCTCTGTTTAGCAACGTGCAAAACGTTAGTCGCATAACATCCGGGTACATTTCTGCACATAACTCTGCTCTTGCACGGACAGCTTACTGTTTCATGTATTGCGTAATTACGTAGGGTTACCACCTGTTCCACTTTGCGAGGGACAGTCCCTCTTTGAGCTGTTATGTCCTGCAAAAAATGTGAACAAATGGCAAATGTCCTGAGATTTTTGGACAAAATAATTTTCTATATTTTATGTAATAGTTGTATTAAACAGTTATTCTGTATCTGAAACACCTAAATGTTATAAGAAACAGAATAAGGAACTAAAATGCTACAAGAATAAACTTTTATTCAGGCAAAACACTGAAGTTCTGTCCTTTGTACTGGCCGTGGGTATGTTTTCTCCTGCAAAATCTGATGTTTGTAGCACACATGTCACACTTTGGGCATTTGGAAAGGTGGCAACCCTATAATTACATCATTTGCATAGCTTACATTTACAAATGGGGTATGTTGCAAATCCCAACATTGTCCGTGCAATGTTCATGTTACGGGCAGTCTTGCATGCCCCTGCAGGTGTTTGTTGAATAGCCTGGCAGACATTTTTCCTTGCTGTACTCTCACTCAATCCATACACGCCGGAGGCTTCATGTATCATGGCCTAGGCTTTGCTGTGTGCTATGTCTATTTGTGGTGTATGCATGGCTGTGGGTATGTCCCACTGTCATCATTGGTAAAGGTGACACCCTATAGGTACTTCCTGTAGACTGCTGTGTCATTTGACATATCAGCACATACCTGCGGATGAACTTCCTACTGCAGTGCTTTTCATACCTTCTGAGTTATCTTGCAGTCGATAATGCTGTTTCCTCAGACATGTATCTGTTTCTGATCATACCTATCAACTTCCTAGTGCAAAACATCTGTACAAAGCCTAACATGATGGGGGACAGATAGGGGCAGATTCTACATATTGCTCTTACAAACGTAGATAGTTGACAGTATTATAGGTTTTGCATTAGTATGACTTTTCCGAGGGATTTGGGGTCTTAAACACATATGTTTATCATTATTTAATTACGTCAGTTCTCGGGTATTTGGCAAACAGGTACAGATTGTGAGAGGAACACACCACACATATGAGGCATACAGCTGCACATTCGTACAGTTACTCCAATACACATAATACATGGCGCCATCACAGGCCAGTTACCATTACATTCCTATTGCAGGACACACCCACCCACTGGGTTATATTCCTCACACAGGCCAACAGGTGCTTATCCACACTACTTATTCCATCATGTACCTTATGTGTACACTGGTATTTGCGATTTCCGTCAGTGGCAGAGCTCACGTACGAGTATGGAGGACTGGACACTGTATCGGTGACACTGCATGACACCCTGAGGGACACATGTCGTTTGAGTCTGTTAACCTTCCACATTGACTTTCACAGGCCATACGTTGTAATTCACATTTGTGGACAAACATGCTTATGACTTGTACATGTTTTGTCATTTGTCCTGATGTCTTTCTTCTCACCTGTCCACCTAGTATCTCTAGTTCTGTACATTTCATTAGGACGGGTTACCTTCATACCTCTCACTTGTACACATTATGGGTATACGCCCTGGGGTTTGACCTATGATTCTGTTACATTTGTCATGATAATGTGCCTTTCTGATAGATTGCTGGCAAGCCATGACGGACTGTGCGGTTAGGTAATTATGACTGACATTTCTATTTCATGATTACTAACTCTCATAACATTCGTATTCCCAACTACGCAATTATTCTATCAATGGTCTGACTTTGTCTGAGGTATATTTAATATAGTCCCTATTTGTCTGTCCTGTACTATGCCTTAGTCCAGCTGTCTTATTCTGACATTCTGGCATGTATGGTTACCATCTTGGTCGTATGCGTGTCCATACTTGATAATCGCCTACATGACACTGATATAGGTCCCTATGTCTTCCCCCAATGGTTTACACAATATCCAGTGGATGGGTTGCACCTTTTTGGTGAATATAGGCATGTGCTATACCCACATAGGTATATTGATCACTCCCATGGGGCATACCTAATAGATCTGTGCCAACCAACACCTTGGCCCAATTCTGCATACCCATGATTCCCATACCTGACACACCACAGTACCCATTTGAGATGTTTAATGTGAGCGATAATAACGTGTGAGAGGACACTTCCGAGCACTCCCCACTCTGCGGATATCAGCTCATAAGTCATACATTCAATCGACCCATGTGTTATTACCCTTGCACCTGCTACTGTTGCATGTACAGCTATATCGTAGTTGCAGCTGTGACATCTTTAGCATTAATGACGGTTCGCACTTCATATGGATCAATTTTTGGGGTCCTGCAAAGGACACCTATATTCATGTTTAGCGTGTAGAACTTGCAGGCCCTGTCACACTGGTAGTTTCCGGGAAATGGTATGGAAACCATCGGTGTATTCTCCTTTCATGCATGTCTGTCTGCCTATCCATATTAGCTATACTGTGACCTATTCATGTACATGTGTTATATGTACAGGGACATATGTTTGTTGTGTATATATCTATTAATGTATCGTGTGTGTATAGTTATATATATCTGTACATATATACATATGTCTGTACATTCCTCATTTCATAATTTGCTTTGGATTATGTCTGTGGATATATGTGTATATATATCTCCATATCATACCTTTCAACTGTACAGATTTCCGCTGCATGTACAGCTTTTTGCCTCTTATATTTGCGCCATTTTTCATAACCTTGTGTCTATCTGGCAAGTTAGTGGCATATCATTAAAGACTGACGTTGGTAAATAATGACAAACATTTCAGATTACGACTTCATACCCTTCAGAGAATCCATGGTAGTGACACACCTGTTATTCTATCCACTTTCTATGTTTCTTAGGCAATATCTGGGGATTGTCCCTATTTCTGGTCCATTTTTCATAACCTTGTGTCTATCTGGCAAGTTAGTGGCATATCATTAAAGACTGACGTTGGTAAATAATGACAAACATTTCAGGTTACGACTTCATACCCTTCAGAGAATCCATGCTAGTGACACACCTGTTATTCTATCCACTTTCCATGTTTGTTAGGCAATATTTGGGGATTGTACCAAGATGACATGTGTTTCTTATGGAAAGGTCCATTAGATTTGATTTCTGAATTTATCCACAGTATTTCAAAAATGGCTGATTTCTTACAATTTACCTATACCACAGGGGTAGAGGAGATTTGCTTCTTAGATGTTAAACTAAGTAAGGACAATGCTAATAGTAAATTTAAGTCAATGATCTGAAGAAAGCCAACTTTTTCAAATTCCTATCTCCACTTCTCTAGTGGCCATCCCTTTCACCAAAAGAGAAGTGTGGTGAAAGGGCAATTTGTCAGAGCGGCAAGAATGGTGTCTGAAAACAGGATTTTATTAGTGAATGTGAAAACTTATGTTTAATGTTCTCTATGAGAGGCTATCCGGACTCTGTAATAAAAGAGGTAATGCATGAAGTTCAGGTTAAAAGAGAAACAGGCCATTTTAGGCCTCTGTTGGGAGGGGGGAACAATGCACGTAACACAAAAGATCAAAATAGAGGAAGTACCACCTATTAATTTTCTCTTTACCTACTGCACAGATTTCAATCTAATTAGGGGCATTATTTCAAAAAATTGGAACATTCTTTTGGAGGATCAGTCTTTGGTCAAAGTGATAGGACTACATCCAACTTTCACATATAGGCGAGGGGATAACTTAAAGAACCTCGTCGAAAAGACTATAGTTAAAACTAAAATGATTAGCACGGGCATGACCAAATGCGGGATGTGCCCCCAGTGTAAATATATTTTACCTGGTAATAAGATTAACATCAATGGTAAAATTTATCCCATCAATGATAAGTATAATTGTGAAACCAAAGGCGTAGTGTATGTTGCTTTGTGCAGGAAATGTCCCTCGTTTTACATTGGTAAAACAGAGAGGTCATTAAAGAAAAGAGTTTATGAACACTTATATGCTATAGGGAGAAGGGATATGACCAATGCGCTTGCTAAGCATATCTGTGAATATCCTGAGCACTCTTTTTTGTTTTCAGTTGTGCAGCAGGTAAAAACACACTTCGGGGGGGGGGGGGCATGGCAACTATGGCTGGAAGAACAAGAGGTCTTCTGGCAAATTAGAACACTTGCTCATTTACCCCCAGGGTTGAGTGAGTATGCATCTATTAAATGCATTCTTAAACTAAAAGCACTGAAGAGATGAGATTGGTATTACACTGTTTTACTTTTGGGATAACATGTTTATGGTTAATGCATGAACTGAGAGTTAGTGAGACACATGTAATAAACACTTGTTTTTTTCTATTGTGATAATGATGTTTATAATAATTAGTTATTATTATTATCATTATTTTTCTACTACTTGTTTTATTTTTATAGGTAATACATGTAAATGCATTTATTAAGTAGTTTATCTTCCTTATATAGGATCTAGTGTTATATAATCATACACAACTTCTTACATAATAATATATTTATATTTTTGTAGGAGTGTAGATATTAGTTGGATTTCATGTTGTTGTCCTGATTTTATTAATATAAATATTTTATTAATATAACTTTTTATTTATAAGAAGTTTATGTAGAGAATATGTCTTAGTTAGTATTATCATTATTATTTAAAAAAAAAAAAAATTGGTTTTGGTTTAAACGTATTAGCCCTTTAAAAAGTATTGGGATGCAGTTAGTTAAGTGTTTAATTCAATTAACTACTTTAATTGCTTTTAATTAGTTTTCTGTTTTGTATAAAAAGCTGTGCTGTGAGTATGTCATTGTACAAGTCTGAAGAAGGCGGAGGAATATCCTTAGCCGAAAGCGCTTACTATTAATAAACAGTCTGTGCTGTTGCTGCTTAGTCCGATTCCGCTTATTCATATCATTGCAGTTTTTAGTTTTTCATTTTTTACAAATATCTGGGAATTGTCCCTATTTCTGGTCCATTTTTCATAACCTTGTGTCTATCTGGCAAGTTAGTGGCATATCATTAAAGACTGACGTTGGTAAATAATGACAAACATTTCAGGTTACGACTTCATACCCTTCAGAGAATCCATGCTAGTGACACACCTGTTATTCTATCCACTTTCTATGTTTGTTAGGCAATATCTGGGGATTGTCCCTATTTGTACCAGTTGCTGTCATGGCTTTGTCCAGTTTTGTACTTTACGGGTTTAACAGGTATGAGCCATGTACATAGACCGTGTGGAAAACACCATTCATTTTCTATTCTGTGAGCGGATTACAGACGCGCAGGCGCACTTGCATATCCTTATTGGGGGTTACATATGTTTCATAGATAATTGTGCTTCCGTGAACTTTCATAATTCTGACCATAACAGTTACATATCTGTATTCCAGTTTACGGACTACTGCGAAACACACGTTCACCTTTACATATTTAAATGTGTGTACTGCACGAACGCTTTCATTACACTTTCAAGTTATATGTGCAGTGGTCGTAGGTCAACCGGAACTGCATTCACATTGGCCGGATACCAGAACCACTATTCTATTGGTGTTCTCCCTCATTGATATGCATACCTATAGTACTTAGCTACATCAACATACGCCTCACCGCTTCACCTACGACACAGGCATCCATTCTCCTGCTGGGAAAAAGGTGGTACTACATATTACACATTCCCTATTGCCTACTGCTGTGGACTCGGGTTGCATTGTTAATCACTCCGAGAATATGCAGAACACCATGGCATATAGTCCAGCCACATACAGGTCTTTGATTGTCAGGGTGTTCATGTAGTGATCTGGGTTTAGGCTTGTCCACCTGGTGAATGGAACTTCCCTGGCTGAGGTCAAATGTCAGACGAAGCATATGGACAGGGATTATCTCCCTATTTTGAAGTTTTACCTGTGTTTATAGACACAGGTGTTTGGGCACCTGTCAGCACCTTATTCTGTTGGCATTACATATTATGGGTGGGGTTGTTACAGTCCATACTCCACAGTGAGGGGTGTTCCCATTCACATTTGACTATTACCTGTATACAGTCATACGGGGATTATTATTTTTGGACATGAAGTGACTACAGGTATGCAGTTGTACATTACACAAGCGTGAAGGGCTGTTCCTGGAAATATGTATGGACCATACCTCTCAACCTCTTAGAGCACCAAACCTGTGCAAAACCTACACGATGGGGGGGACAATTAGGGACACATTTTAACGATTGCTCTTACAAGCTAAGAACGTTGATAGAATGCTAGGTTTTGCATTAGCATGACTTTTCTGCAGGTTGTGGAGTCTTATACTCACAATATTTCTCATTATTTAGTGACGTCAATCCTCAGCTATTACACTGGTGCAGATTGTCGGAGGCACACACCAACACTATGGGGCGAACTTGTGGTCATTCTTAGGGTTGCCACCTTTTCGACTGCACAAAGTGGGACATGTTCTGTAGAGATGTCAGATTTTCCAGGACAAAACATACCTACAGCCGTGCATAGTACTGAACTTTAACCTTTTTTGTACATATAATAGCTTATTCTAGTAACATTTGAATTGCTTATGCTACTTCACATATATTGAGGAGTCATATATAAAATAACCATTTTATGCGACTATTGAAGTAAATTAGAGAATAAACTCTCAGGACATTTGCTATGTCTTGATTTTTTTCACAGGACACAACTGCCTACAGAGGGATTGTTACTCGCAAAGTGGGACAGGTGGTGACCTTAGTCATTCTGCGAATATCCGGACAGTTGAGTGGTATGTCATGGACCTCTGTAATACGCTGTTGTGTTCTGGCACAGCAGTAGCTCAGCATTAAAGACTGCAGTCGGAATGTGCTGACAGACAGGTGGGTTTCAGACTTCATACTCCAGACATTAATGCCAATGTGCAAACTGTTATTCTATCAAATTCTATGTTTCTAAGAGATATGTTTACAGATTGTCCCTGATTTTGGACCTTTGTCTCACTTATATTCATGGCTCTGTCCAGATAGCTTGCTCACACAGGTTGACAGGTATGGTCAGTCACGACTGCACACAGTCAGTGTCCCTCACACTTGATCAGGGTTGACCTGTTTACGTAGTGTCTTCCTCGCCCTCATACCGTTTTCCACTTTGCAAATGTGTGCATTATATTCTCCCTCCTATTCGTGTCTGGACACGTGCATCACGGGAAGGTATTTTATCCTGGGTGGTAGGTTATGCATGCCCACTTAGGGCTGGACAGTGTCATGGACCTCCACTGCACGTTCTGACTTGTGTCCAGATATCTACTGGATTGGACATCATGTCGTCATACCCATTCTACTATTTACACAAGTTGGTCATCCCATGAGGGATATCCCAAAAATTGGTCAAGACCAAAACAAGTTAGATATCGAAGATTTTTGTGGCTTCCGAAGCGTGCAGGGGGTTTTACCTGCAGGGGATACATGGTTTGCAATCCTGACACTGCCTAGGGTGACAATACCTACTACATATGCGTAGAGGTCACTGTGTGTAGCTGTTTCTGCAACAAACCAGTGGACCAAGTACGGCTGGATTTGGTGGACGTTCTGGTATGGTGGCAGTTTGTGTGTTGTGGAGGGTATGCTGGGTAGGCTATTATGCATCCAGGTGTGTTGCGTTTGTTATGGACAGTTCCATCAGGACCCATCTGTGGGTATGTGACGGTGCCATATCTATACATTTGTCTCGCATATTTCCATATTCATATGTTTGTGGGATTGTGTTCTACACTATGGCCTGTCTGCTTGTCTTGCAGCTGTTTCTACATGAGGTTGTGTTTCTTTCAACTTCACCCGCTGCCCCCTCATACACCTCCGGTTCACCTTTTCTGAATACGACACAAGTATCGCCTTTGAGAGATTTACCATTAAACACACACCCCTCACACGCAAATTACTCACACCCCATAGAGCACTACTTTGGTTGTTGGCCCATGATACGGCCACAGTTACACATTGACTACCCTACTGTGTCGGGTACCTTTATGGTTGTGTGGACTACCCTGCCATGTTTGCTTTCCACATGCTATACCTCACGCACATGAGTACACGCCCTTACTTCACTTTCATTACTTGGTTGGTGTATCCGGGTACTACCCGTTCGACTGTGTCACATACACGTTCAGATTATACAGTTGCCTTCTGGATTTTGCCAGCCTGTTCTACTCATTGGTAGGATGGCACCTTTTCCTATGTCCAAGCTATTCCTTACACATGTCCGACTGTTATGGACATTACCTCCCCACAGTCAACGGTTGTGTTTCCACCTTTTCAATTGGCCACAGTGTGACATAGGGTTACCAACTGTCCCACTTTGCGAGGGACAGTCCCTCTTTGGGCAGTTGTGTCCTGACATGTAATTGTCAACATGGCAAATGTCCTGAGATTTTAGGACAAACATATTTCTTATATTTTATGTGATAGTTGCATTAAACAGTTAATTCTGTATCTGAAATACCTGACTGTTATGAGAAACAGAATAAGCAACTAAAATGCTACAGGAATACGCTTTTCTGTAGGCAATACAGTTATGTTCTGTCCTTTGTACTGGCCGTGGGTAAGTGTCGGCCTATACAGTCTGATGTCTGTACCAAACATGTCCCACTTTGGCCATTTGTAAGGGTGGCAACCCTGCTGTGACAGTTGCGGTGAACACAGCATATTTTACAGGCCGACACATACCCATGGTCAGTTCGGCAGATAGAACTTGCAATTCTTGCCTATATCTAAGCTTATTCTTGTAGCATTTTGGTATCTTATTCTGTTTGTTATGACATTTATGTATTATACGTCCAGTGACATATATTTAATGCAACTATTGCATGACGTCTATGGAGGAATTATGTCCTATATTCTCTGGACATTTGCCAGTTTTACATGTTTGTGTCAGGACACATCTGCCCACAGAGGGACTGTCGCTCACAAAGTGGGACAGGTGGTAATCTTGGTCGACAGTACGGATCATACTGTTCCTTTCAGCCTACATGTGTCCGTGTTGTTATGGCTCGTTTATATGCTCCTTCTATTTCGTTTACATGAGTATGCTATTTCCTATCACATTTGGTATGTGAAATACGGACATACCTTTTGTATGTGACTATTACATGGCTTGTGGGATATGATTCAGACATACGGTCACTACCTATATCTACATTTCTCCTCATGTATTTTGTTATGGACACATCTGCGCAGCTATGTTCCCTCCCTCAAATTATGGGTCGACTGGACGTACCTACTGGCGGCGCGCTAACATCTGTTACGTTTCACTTCCACATGGTATAGCTATCAACACTACGTTGGACTACAGGCACACAGTTTTCCTGTCATTTGTTCATGGGTAGTGACCCGTTATTCACTACTGTGCATTTGTGTTTGAGTCTTCATTTTCTGTTCGCAGGGACTCTGCTTTGCATATGTTTCAGTCTCCACGTACACTGATAGGTACGATTACTATTGCTGGTGGAATATAATATTCAGCAGTTTAGGTTGCTCCTCGAAAGCCAACATTGACACGCCTCCCTGTGCAACTTCGATACGCCCCTTGCACTCGCGCATGTTTCCTATGCACGTGGCTGTGGCGGCTGCGTGCCTTCATTAATATGCATATGGTGCAACTACTCCATATCTACGCCGCACGGCCGGCGCAAGCCTTATGCCGGACTTGCGCCGAGCTTCATGAATCCGGGGGAATGTCTTTGTTAAAACAAAAAAATGTTGACAAATTCTGAATGTTCTGAGAACAAAGATTTGCAGGATTTATTACATGCAGCTGAACAAGTGGGAAAACATACTTTGCAATGTGGCTATGATTTACTGGAGGCCTCGTGCAGGGTGGCTGTTACAGGTTCTGTTATTAGAAGGCATGCTTGGTTAAAGGAACAGAATCTGCCTGATCATGTTAATGATACTTTGTTTGGTGTTAAGGCAGAGGAGGTTTTAAAGAAAATGGAGGATAAGGCAAAATCTATGCAGACAGTAAAGGATTTCTTACAGGTACAGCCACTCAGATTTAGCAGGAACTAGCCCTCTAAGAATTGGTCCTTTCCAGTGTCAGACAGACCACAAAGAGGCAGATTCAGATGCTCTAGAGGCAGGCAACAGCCCCAGGGCTCATACAGGCCCAAACAATGGGGGGTTTCTCCAAAAGCGGAGAAGACAAATTACAGCCTTATAGAAAACAGTCCCAATGACTTCCCTCTGTCAATGCTAAGCACTTATTTTTTGGCAGCACCCTTAGGGGGAAAGCTAGCACTTTTTTCACAAAACTGACACAAGATCACCCAGGACAAATGGGTCTTAAATATAGTCTCTCTGGGCTACAGGTTCCACTTTCACACGCTTCCAAATGCAAAAGGTATGCCAGGCCTGCCACACAATCAATGGCAAGAGGCACAAAAATAAGTTTCTCTCATGGACATGTGGGCTATTCAGCCAGTGCCACAACAAGAGCAGGGACAAGGATTTTACTCAAGACTTTTCTTAGTACCAAGAAAGGACAAAGCCTGGAGGCCAATTCTGGACCTGTCTATTCTAAATACTTTTCTGGACGTCCCAAAATTCAAAATGTTGACTCTACAGCAGCTTCTGCCCATGCTGGACAAGAAGGCTTGGGTTGTAACTTTGGACCTCAAAGAGGCATACCTGCATGTCCCAATCAGACAATCTTGCAGAAGATACCTCAGATTCATAGTTGGCACAATACACTACTAATTCTCTGCACTGCCCTTTGGCTTATCTACTGCAGCCAGGGTCTTCACAAAATGCCTGGCACCAGTAATTGCATTTTGCAGACAAAGAGGAATTCAAATATACCCCTACTTGGACGACTGCCTTATTCAAGCAAAGGACAAAGATATTCTACTACAGCATCTGGCGTTTGTAAAAAGATTACTAATTTGCCTAGGGTACACAGTAAACGAAAATAAATCAAAACTAGTACCCTCTCAAGAGATAATATTCCTGGGTGCAAGCTTAATACAACTGCCCAGATGGCTTATCTCACGCCAGACAAACAAAGGCATCTGACTTCTTACTTCAAAGACATGGCAACAAAGACCCAGTTATCTGCAAGAAAAATTCTGCAGGCTCTGGGCTACATGGCATCCTGCATTCTACTAATTCCATATGCAAGACTGCATATGAGGAAACTACAATGGTATCTAAAAAGTGTTTTGTCTCAACATTGCCACAACCTGGAAACAGTAATTACTCTCATTCCCTGCCTGCAACAGGAATTTTAGTGGTGGGCACAGGCTTGTCACCACAACAAGGGACAGCCATTCACCTTACCCATTGCCAGGCAGACACTAACAACAGATGAACCAGATTATGCCTGGGGGGGCACATAATGGCAGGAAAATGTATTCAGGGCACATGGCCAACAAACCAAATGCATCTTCATATCAATCAAAAAGAGATGCTAGCTGTACAAAATGACGTGACAGCCTTCAAGGACCTACTTCATCCAAGACAGCTACTGATAAAGACGGACAATACTACAGTCATGTGGTACATAAACAAGCAAGGGGGCACACATTTCTACCCCCTCTGCAGGCAAGCCATGACCTTGTGGAACACAGCATTGACTTATCAAGTACATCTGCAAGCACAATTCCTGCCAGACGAACTAAGCAGAAACCTCATGGATCTTCACGAGTGGAAACTGGATCCACAAATCTTCAACATGATAACAGGGAAATGGGGATGCCCAGACATAGATCTATTCACATCCCCTCACAACTGCCAGCTACAGAGATTCTGCACTTGGACTTACCACAAGCAAGCATGGAAAGTGGACTCCCTTTCATTCAGCTGGAAAGCCCTTACAGTATATGGCTTCCCTCCTCTGCCTATCCTCTCCAAGGTACTCCTAAAGGTCAGACAAGAGAAGCCAAAAATGATACTGATTGCCCCAGACTGGCCACGCCAGCACTGGTACCCAATCCTAAAGAGTGTGTCTCAAGGCCCAGCCTGGACATTGCCACTAATACCTCATTTGCTGACCCAACAGAACAATCAGATCCTGCACAGCCAACTCAGAACCCTAAATCTGGCTGCATGGCAGATAATGTAATCATTCAGAACACACCTCTCTCTAAAGCAGTTATGGATGTTATTTTGGAGGCCAGGAGGCCCAGCACCAGAAAATCTTATGCAGAAAAATGGAAGAGATTCTGTGCTTGGAACCAAACGCAGGGAATTGACTCGCTTGAACCAAATATTCCTCAGATTTTGAAATACCTAACTGAGATGACGGACAAAGGCCTATCCTTATTATCAATTAAGATCCATGCCTCTGCCATTTCAGCTCATTACAATACGGACCCACCTATTTTTTTCTCATCCACTGCTAAGACAGTTTCTCAGAGGGGCCAAAAACATAAGACCTCCAAGGAGAGCTCCAATACCTACATGGGACCTCAATTTTGTCTTGGAAAAACTCACACTGCCTCCTTTTGAGCCAGCCAATACAGCAGAGATAAAATACTTGTCATGGGAAACTGCTCTTCTCCTAGCAATAACTTCAGCAAGAAGAGTCTCAGAGTTACAGGCACTAATGGCTGTGGAACCTTTTATTATTTTCCATTAGGACAGGGTTTCTCTAAGGACAAACCCAACATTTATGCCTAAGGTTGTGTCTAGCATGGCTCTTAACCAAATCATACATTTGCCTACCTTTTATCCAAACCCACAGAATAAGGGGAGAGACTTCTGCATACTTTGGACATACTCAGACAGCTACGCTTTTACTTGGACAAGACTAAAGCCTTCAGAAAGACTGAGCAACTCTTAGTGGCATATGCTGCAGGTTCCCAAGGAAAAGCCATTTCAAAGCAGACTATTTCAAAATGGATAGGCCACTGCATTCGTTTCTGCTATTCACAACATGGCAAATCAGTGCCCAAGGGCATTAGGCCACATTCTACCAGAGCAGCAGCCACTTCAGCAGCCTTCCTCAGAGGAGTACCAACCAAGGATATTTTGGAGGCTGCAACATGGACTTCAGTGCACACTTTTACAAAGCACTACCATTTACCTCTCTACTCTAAATCCAGAGCAGGCTTTGCCACTACAGTTCTGCAGGGCCTCTTAGCCACTCCAAACTCTATTTAGGCCCAGCCCCCCAACCTCAGCTTTGGGATTCAACCCAAGTGTAATGACTGCAACAGTGAAACATAATGAACATAGTACAGTTGTGTACCTGCCATAAATGTAGATGTTCGAGTGTATTCACTGTTGCAGTCCAGGTTACCCTCCCACCATCTCCCTTTTACTTTGCTGGGACTTATCTGTACCTATCTATTCTATACAACCTATGTGGTGTATTTGCTTGTAGATGAAGGTTATGCGCATGCTTTTTTATTATCATAAATTTTTACAGCCTACCCTTTTGGGGGCACCTGACATCTGGGGCAAGAAAAACTGAAGAACATGGCGTCGGCTGCATCTTTTATTCCCCTGGGCACTGACATCAGGGAAGAGGCGACAGCAACCGACGCCGGACCAGGACTTTGGAATTCAGGCCGACTGCGGGTAGCCTGCCAGCAGGATAACCCAAGTGTAATGACTGCAACAGTGAATACACTCGAACATCTACATTTATGGTAGGTACATAACTGTACTTTCTTCAGCAGGGTATTAATATAGAAGTAATGCATGCTGAAAAATGAGTCTTTCGCTTCACATCACCATATTAAGCTGCCGTAGAGCTTGGACAGAAAAAAAACTAACTGCCAACCATTATTTCACTCTCACTAAGCAGTGCTTCTGCTGTTTAGTGAGTGTAAAATGTAAAAAAAAAAAAATTAAAAGAAAAAGGGTGTGTGTTTATGTCTTTTTGTGTGCAAGTGTATGGTTGCATGAGAGTGAAAGCGAGATTGATTGAGCTGTTATTTTACACTCACTAAGCAGCGATTTTGCTGTTAAGTGAGTGTAAAAAAAAAAAAAAGTGTATGTGTGTGTATGTATGTATATGAGTGTGTTTACGTTTCTATCTGCATGTGAGTGAATGTATGCATGAAAGCAGAAGAGACTGTGTGTACATGTATGTGTGTGTGAAAGCAGAAGAGACTGTGTATGTGTGTATGAAAGAGAGAGAGAGTGAACAGTGAGATCGATTGAGCTGTTACTTTACACTTGCTAAGCAGGGCTTTTGCTGTTTAGTTAGCGTAAAGTAAAAAAAGAAAAGAAACTTAAAATAACAAAGTGTGTGTGTGTGTGTGTGTGTGTGTGTGTGTGTGTGTGTGTGTGTGTGTGTGTGTGTGTGTGTGTGTATGTGAGTGAAAGTGTATGTGCACATGAAAGCAGAAGAGACTGTGAGTAAGAGAGAGAGAGAGAGAAAGTGAAGAGTGAGAACGATCCCTGGCAGCAGCAGCAGTTAAGAGGTCTGCATACCTTTCAACCTATTACCTTAACACACCTGGATAAGCATAAAATAAATGGGGGACAATGGCACAAAATAACATTACTTCAACATTAGGATTTGTGTCAGCTTGCATTTTCTGAAGCAGAGGTGTGTGTATGCTTGCCTGCATGACAGAGAGTGACCACTGGCAACTGTAGTAAAGAGGTCTACATACTTCTTGACCTTTCAGCTAAAGAAATATGGATAAATAAAATAAAGGGATAACAAAGTTTCAAAAACAGGAACAGATTTTAATTATTGCTTTTATAAAAGTTGCTTAAATAGTAGGATTTATGTTAGAATTAATTTTCTAAATGAAAAGAAAGTCTGAAATTCAAATTTATGTCAACCTTTCTTCTTCTTTTGGCTGATCCCATTACAGGTTACCACAGTGGAGCACTGGTCTGCAGAACAAGTGACAGTAAACTTTTATGGTGTCATGTTGCCAGCCCAGTGCCCAACCTTCTTCAGAAGGCACACATATACACACAAACTCACTCACACCTAGGGCCAATTTAGAGTGTGTAATCCACCTGCAGTATGTCTTGAGAATGTGGGAGGAAACCCACACAAATATAAGAAGGACATGCAGACTCCACATAAAAGGAACCCCAGCCAAGAATCAAACCAGAGAACCTCTTGCTGGGAAGTAACAATGCTAACCACTGCAGCACTGTGCCAACCACAGTTATGTCGTCATTTAGAGACAGCAGTCTCTAATAAATGGCAACAAACCAAATGTTTTAGGAGAAAGGAACCAAAAAAAAAAAATAAAGTAAGTAAGTACCTGGACATTTTTAACGTGTTATATTTTGGATGTAAAATGCTTCCTCCAACACCATTAACATATATTACAGCAAGTTTGAAACATTAGATGGAGGAACTATTTTACATCAAAAATATATTAAAAAAAATAGTACTTAAAAACAGTAAATAATGAAGTAAAATACAACAATTTTACAGAAAGCCCATTCTCTAAGCACACTAATGCCCTCCAGGGTGTGTGTTAATGTGTAATTAATGTCTGCAGCATCGGGCCTCATAACACCCCTGGGCGGGTGTTAATTACACAGTAACACACACCCTGTCAGGCATTATTGCTTGCATATTCACTCGTGTCCATTTCTGGTCAATTCCCTTATTTAGTGTAATGCTCAAAGAAAATGCAAACCTTCTGTGAGAAGGCTTGTTTATCAATCAAAAATCAAAAATAAATACAGAGGTGCAAAATCGGCATTCCCTAGCAAACATTGGAATTGGCTTTCCTAACCCTTAAAGTATGTCTTTAAAAAGATGGACTGTGAAACATTATAAATAAATACTTATGCATACACATTTAGAAATATAATGTTTGCATGTATATATTTATATTTATTAGTGTGTGTGTGTGTGTGTGTGTGTGTGTGTGTGTGTGTGTGTGTGTGTGTGTGTGTGTGTGTGTGTGTGTGTGTGTGTTTAATTGCCTCTGAGATTTCTCAATAGTAGGGAAAAGGAGAAACTTCCTTAACTCCACTGTCTACTTCAATTACTTTAAATGACCCCATCACCACTACTTTCCATAACAAAGAAATGGGAATCTTTGTAGACATATAAAAATCCTGATATCATGGATGGCACTATTTGACAATATCTATGTGTCTATATATCCACACACAAATATATATATCTTGGAAAGTGAGAGGATGCCTGAGGAGTGGAGAAAAAGTGTTTTGGTACCGATTTTTAAGAATAAGGGTGATGTGCAGAGCTGTAGTAACTACAGTGGGATAAAACTGATCAGTCACAGCATGAAATTATGGGAAAGAGTAGTGGAAGCTAAGTTAAGAAGGGAGGTGATGATTAGTGATCAGCAGTATGGTTTCATGCCAGGAAAGAGCACTACAGATGCGATGTTTGCTCTGAGAGTGTTGATGTAGAAGTATAGAGAAGGTCAGAAGGAGCTGCATTGTGTCTTTGTGGACTTAGAGAAAGCATATGACAGGGTGCCTAGAGAGGAATTGTGGCATTGTATGAGGAAGTTGGGAGTGGCAGAAAAGTATGTAAGAGTGGTACAGGCTATGTACAAGGGTGGTGTGACAGCGGTGAGATCTGCAGTGGGAGTGACAGATGCGTATAAGGTGGAGGGGGGATTACATCAAGGATCAGCTCTGAGCCCTTTCTTATTTGCAATGGTGATGGGACAGGTTGACAGACGAGATCAGACAGGAGTCCCTGTGGACTATGATGTTTGCAGATGACATTGTGATATGTATTGAGAGTAGGGAACAGGCTGAGGAGACCCTGGAGAGATGGAGATATGCTCGAGAGAGAAGAGGAATGAAGGTCAGCAGGACTAAAACAGAATATATGTGTGTGAATGAGAGGGAGGCTAGAGGAATGGTGAGGATGCAAGGAGTAGAGGTGGCAAAGGTGGATGAGTTTAAATACTTGGGATCAATAGTTCAGAGTAACGGTGAGTGTGGAAGAGAGGTGAAGAACAGAGTACAGGCAGGGTGGAGTGGGTGGAGAAGAGTGTCAGGAGTGAATTGTGGCAGAGAGTACCAGTAAGAGTGAAAGGGAAGGTCTATAAAAGGGTAGTGAGACCAGCTATGTTATATGGGTTGGAGACAGTGGCATTGACAAAAAGGCAGGAGTCAGAGCTGGATGTGACAGGGTTAAAGATGTTAAGATTTGCACTGGGTACGACGAGAGTAGACAGGATTATGAATAAGTATATTAGAGGGTCAGCCCAGGTTGGACAGTTTGGAGACAAAGCAAGAGAGGCGAGATTGCATTGGTTTGGACATGTGCTGAGGAAGGATGCTGGGTATATTGGGGAAAGGATGCTAGGGATGAAGCTGCCAGGTAAGAGGAAAAGAGGAAGGCCTACAATAAGGTTTATGGATGTGGTTAGAGAGGACATGCAGGTGGTTAGTGTGACAGAGCAAGATGCAGAGGACAGGAAAAAAACGGAAACAGGTGATCTGCTGTGGCGACCCCTAACCGGGAAAAGCCGAAAGAAGAAGAAGAAGATATATATATATATATATATATATATATATATATATATATATATATATATATATATATATATGTATATATAGCTATATATCTACACACACACACACACACACACACACACAAACACACACACACACACACACACACACACATATATATATATATATATATATATATATATATATATATATATATATATATACACACACATGGATGTATAGACATATCCCCGGATTCTCAAAAGCTTGCACGGAGTGCAAGATCGGTCCAGGAGCTCAAGCAGGCAATATGTCTGCTGTGCGATCCAGGAACAGCCTGCAGGGGCGAGCTTGAGCGCTCCTGCACTAATCCTGCATGGACTAAGCCCTGGTATGCAAATCAACCCATTTGCATGAGAAATCTATGCAAATGAGGTGATTTTGCAATCTAGGAAACTTGCAACAGTCCATGCAGGACTAGTGCTATCTGAAGAAATGTAATGTTAGTAACCGAGTACATTTCTGCAAAATCCAAAATGGAGCTATGACAGCTCCAAATAAAGGCTGCGTATCATGTAGTAAGCATGCCAATGGCCAAGTATAAGGCCACTGGCATTGCAAACATAAAAAAAATACAAAAATCAACTTTTATTTTTTTTTAGCTGATCTCGGCTGTTTAAGCGTAGAGTGGCGGTACGCAAATGGAATCGGGGGGAAAATAATAAAATAAACGTAAAATAAGCAGTCTAACTAAAATCACTATTCTGCCATGCAAGTCAATGGCAGGCAGAATACAACCTGGGCAGTGCGTAGTGGTTGCTAACAGGGGAAGCTCAGTGTGAGACATGTAACTATGCATTAGCAGGCAATCCTATGCAAATGAGGGGAAGGATAGTGAATCCCAGTTTTCCCCAGCATGTGAGTCAGGTCCCAACAGTGTAAGAATAGGAATAGCTTGGTGCAAGCCTAGGAGGTAGGTGACATCATGGGTATATGTGTCAGGCATACTGTAAGCGGATTGGAGACCTGTGGCTTGGGTTTGCTCCTAGCTTAGCACAGCTAAGCTAGGGGGTGTGTCTAAACCTGCTTAGGACTCTATACAAAGCCTAAGCAGGTGTGCGCGCCGTGCACCGTGTTTTACAGGAAGAAAAAAGAAGTTAAACCAGGAAATAGCAGCAGTGTACACATTTGAGCACTGTGTTTGTGCGGCGCACACAGGGGCTTAAACAGGAAGGCGATGGGAAGGGAAAACAGCAGTAGGAAGGTAATCAAGGAGAACAAGCTTAGCTGGCAGGTGAAATGCATCAGAATCAGCCAATTACACAGGCAGCAGACAAGACCAGCCTAGAACACCACTATAAACTGAGCAAACACCTTCCCCTCTGGTTTTTCCCACACTCTACACCACCGGTGTAAGCAAGCAGGGAATTGTTAACACTCACTACAACAAAATGATGAGGGTTGCAATAGCTATAATACAACAACTTGTGGAAGAGGCTGAGGGTGGTGACGATATGAATGTTGTCCACCAACCCACAGTGAGGAGACGGAGAAGAGTGTACAGACCCAGGGTAACCTACCAGGGGATACATGAGCTGGAGATAGTGGAGCACTATAGGGTGGACAGGGACCTCCTAAAGCAAATTGTTGAGCTGTGTCAAGCACGCCTCGCACACAGAACTAACAGAGGGGAACCCATCCCAGTGGATACCAAGGTATGTGTAGGCCTAAGAATGCTAGATACAGGTACCTTCCAAAGGCCAACTGGGGATATGATGGGGATTTCACAGGCATCAGCATCCAGGGTACTCCACCAGTTCCTGGATGCCACGTCAGCACATGTCGGTGAGCACGTATATTTCCCCAACACCCGTGAGGTGTTGGCCAGCAATATGCAACTGTTCCACCAAATAGCAGAATACCCTGAGATAGTGGGTGCTACAGACTGCATGCACATATGCATCAAAGCACCACCCGGTGAGCAGGAATGGTCTACATCAACCACAAGGGCTTCCCCTCCGTCAACTGCCAGGTTGTGTGTGATGCCCAGGGCATAATAATGAATGTGTGTGCTGGCTGCCCTGGAAGCTATCAAGATTCTCACATCTTTCATCTGACACAGCTGTACCAGAGATTTGCCAATGGTGACATCCCTGACGGTCACTTAGTGGAGGATGCTGGATATGCACTGGAGCCATGGCTGATGACACCCATCAGAAATGCACAAATACCTGCACAAGAACTCCACAATGAGGCACACGCACAGACCAGAATTATAGTAGAGCATGTGTTTGGGATGCTAAAGTCATTGTTCCGGTGCCTGGACACATCTGGTGGAGCCTTGCAGTACACACCAGCTACATGTGCACAAATTGTCCTTGTATGTGCCATGCTACACAATATGATCCTGCAGAAACAGCTGTAGCAGGAACAGCACGGGGCAGGGCCACACAGCCCTCCACCATTTCCAAGGCCTGCACAGGCACAGAGTGACTTGGAGGAGGAACAACCTGAACCTGCCCCAGTAGGCAGAAGGAGGTGTGCCCAGTGTGCCCTGGCCTTGGCAAAGAGGCAACGCATAGCACATACACTGACACAGGAGGGACCAAGGGAATAACACTTCTCTCACCTCTCACAAACAGTAAAAGGGATGCCAAACATTACACTACCTGTGCCTAACCATGTGTAGGGAGTGTACTACGTGCATTTGACATAGGCAGCCCTGCAGCACCACCTCAATACTGGGACACCCAAAAGATAAGTGACTCACACATGGCAGTCTGGGGGGGGGGGTCACATACCCAACAACAGTCACAGCCAGCAGGACAAGTGTAGACAAACACAAACAAAGACTGTGCTATGGCCTCTGAATGAGGCCTATGGGTAACTTCCCCCCAGGCCTACACAGACAGACTACAGCAGGTCAGGCAGTGGGATATCAGTTCTGAAGGGTAGGAAGTCAGAAACTAATATGTAGGTAATTAAAAGCTAAAATCTGTAGTACACTGGTATGCCTCTAGTCAGCATGATAGGTAAGACTACAGACTGAAATGGAGTACCCAACATACCAGTACAGTCCTAGCAAATATGTATAAGTGTCAGGCGTCCCCCCATCCGATGTAGAAATGTAGCCAGAGTCAGGTGTACCCCACAATCCTGTGTAGAAACGTAGAAATAGTCAGGTGTGCCCCCCCATCCTATGCAGAACTGTAGTAACAGTCCATGCCAAATGATCGACAGATACCCTGCAGAGACAGCATGCTACCTGTTGGTGTACAACACAAAGGTCAGCACTGCAGTAAAAACTACCTGGACTCGATCCACACATTCAGTACAGACAGCCATACTGGGCATGCGCACACACTTAAACACATGAAGGCCATGTCTGCAAACACCAGTGAACCAGACATATCTGGCAGCCTCAGATGTTAGTGCAGACACTCCTCAGTATGCACCACTCATGCTTTGCACACACAGTGGATAGGAATACAGGCATAAATGTAAGGACAACACACTATAATAAGCCAAAGGTAGACATACATAGATGTGTGGAAGAGGGTGACTGTGACAAGGATCCATCCAGGCCTGTCCACCCAGCACACAACCAAAGGACCACAACAACATGAGGGTCAGATATTACTCACTGCAGATACTAGCCACCGGTATCTGTCAGCATTACAGAGTATGTGGTGCATGTGCCAGCTGTGCAACATGACTGTTCAAGGACGTAGTCATCTAGCAGCTGTATACATGTACCTGTGAAATATGACCCAGGTTGTGCCCGCATGTGGCGTGCCAACCCCTAGATGAATGGGTTATGGTCCATGCACACACACTGCCCTTCCCCATAGTCACACTATGACAAGCTTGCTGAGGTCATCCACTGTGAAATACACCTTTGAGAACCTTTGGGAGAGGTGTATCCCAGTAATCTCTGTGACGTGTCCCATAACTGTATACTGCTGTAGCGTAATAAACTAGTTTGGTAGGAGTTCTAACCCCAGCCTTGGCAATTGTGAATGTGTATCTGTCTGTGTAGAAAACAATGATTTTTAGGGTAGTCACACCACCTACAATTTAAATGCTCTACTTTGGTAAGGCTGCTGATGTCATCCCCTAGAAATACATCTCTGGGAAGGTTGTAGCCAGAATCTCCATAGAGTGTGCTGTAACTGTGTACTGCTGTAGTGTGATAGTATAGTTAGGTAGGAGTTCTAACCCCAGTCTTGACAACTGTGTGTGTGTGTGTGTGTGTGTGTGTGTGTGTGTGTGTGTGTGTGTGTGTGTGTGTGTGTGTCTATCTGACTCTGTCTGTGTAGAAAGCAGTGCTTTTTAGGGTTGTCACACCCCCTACAATTTAAATGCTCTACTTTAGTAAGGCTGCTGATGTCATCCAACTAGAAATACATCTCTGGGAAGGTCATAGCCAAGTAATCTCCGTAGTGCATGCCATACCTGTGTACTGCTGTAGTGTGATAGAATAGTTAGGTAGGTGTTCTCACCCCAGCCTTGACAACTGTATGTGTGTGTGTGTGTGTGTGTGTGTGTGTGTGTGTGTGTGTGTGTGTGTGTGTGTGTGTGTGTGTGTGTCTGTGTAGAAAGCAATGCTTTTTAGGGTAGTCACACCCCTTACAATTTAAATGCTTTACTTTGGTAAGGCTGCCGATGTCATCCACCTAGAAAAACACCTCTGGGAAAGTTGTAGCCCAGTAATCTCTATGGCGTGTTTCATAACTGCGTACTGCTGTAGTGTGATAAATTAGTTATGTAGGTGTTCTAATCCCAAACTTGGCAAGTGTGCTTGTCTGTGTAGAGACCAATGCTTTTAAGGATAGTCACACTCCATACAATTTGTATGCTCTACTTTGGCAAGGCTGCTGATGTGATCCACCTAGAAATACACCTCTGGGAAGGATGCAGCCCAGTAATCTCTGAAGCATGTGCCATAACTGCGTACTGCTGTAGTGTGATATAGACCTCTGTTGGGGTTCTATACCCAGACATGTCGGTTGTGGATCTATTGTGTGTGTTTCAATGTCTGTGTAGGAAGCAATGCATTCTAGGCTAGTCACACTCAGTACATGTCAAATGCCCTACTTTGGCAATCCTGCCGATGTCATTCATTGTGAAATACACCTTTGGGGAAGGAGTTCTCTAGTAATCCCCATGGTGTGTCCTATAACAGCTCCATGCTGTAGTGTGATATAGACCTCTGTTAGGGGTTCTATACCCACACATGTCGGTTGTGAATGTTTTGTGTGTGTTTCAATGTCTGTGTAGGGAGCAATGCATTTTAGGCTGCCACACTCAGTACATTTCAAATGGCCTACTTTGGCAATCCTGCTGATGTCAGCCAATGTGATATACACCTTTGGGGAAGGAGTACTCCAGTAATCTCTGTGGTGCGTACTATAACTGCATAGTGTTGTAGTGTAATAAACTAGTTAGGTAGGGGTTCTACTCCCAGACATGACAAGTGTGTGTGTTTGTAACTCATATCCTGTGTGGAGGTGAGTGTGAGTGTGTGACACCTGGGCCCAATGTGGAGTGGGTTTTGCACATTTCTTACATGGTGGCCCTAGTGTATATCACAATGTCCACTGTACAGTGATAACAGATGTGAAATAGCCGAGAGGCTGGGGTGCAAATCCATACCCATACATGTGACATCAAGGCCAGGCAATCACAGTTAGCAACCCCAGTATTACCCAGAGCACAATCTCAACCCATGTCTCATACATACACACACACACACACACACACACACACACACACACACACACACACACACACACACACACACACACACACACACACACACACACACACACACACATGCCGAGGCAACAGCCAATATGTGTGTAGTGCACTGCATATTGGTGACTAATAGTAATTATGGAGGGAATGCAGTAGCCTACAGAGGGCATGGCACCCTGTCCATCTGTCCAATAGGCACATACATGCAGATAGTGCACCTTCCCCATGTTCCCCACTTGACACCTGCAACACCTGTGGTGCCATCACATGTGATCCACAAAGGACATACCATACCTGAAAACATGCCCTGTATGGAAAGATACCACTGACACCAGGGGATGTCGTTAGCATGCTATCAATGTAGGTGCAGGAGTAACCTGCTGTCCATTACCAGTTCCTGCCACAGGAGGCCAAGACTGGCACACCTGATGATAATCTATGTGCACAACATGGGCCTGACACCCCAGGTACAGTTCCACATGTCACTGTACATGCATATGGGAGGTGTGCACATCCCACACACTGTCCATGTCATGGACTAAGGAACACATACATGCCAAGAGATGTACAGCATTGGCCACATGCAATAGTCACCCAAGTGACTGGATGGTGGATACAATACCCACTTGTGTGGGCAAATGCAGAAACCACAGCCCTGAGCCACAATGTAGACCATTGTCATGTGGCCTGATGCCAAGGTATACCCATAATCTAGCCTTGTATAGCCATCTGGCACAGTCGACCACCACATACCCATGCAGAAATGTACCCATGCATGTCCGTACTGGCACCCTGTGTGTTTGTGTGTGTGTTGTATGATGCGTATGATTACATCCACACTCACTACAACCCCCAGTGGCATACTGAAGCATTCTGTCTGATGCCAGACACCTCCCCATACCTTTTGCCCATATAACCTCCATATGACCCATGTGGTGCATGTGATCCCTGCACAGTAATGTGTTGTGGCAGTCTCACTAGTGATGAACTGTATCCCTGGCCCTGCCAAGTGTGCCAATGTGTGTGTGTCCCTGTGAGAGTGTGGCTGTGTTGATGCTGGCACCTCTTCATGCGGACAGGCAATGTGTACTTCACCTACCGTATAGCTACCATATCCCTGTTGCAGATGTCACTCACCATCACATATATGTTCTGAGGACTGCACAACAGGTAACCTATGTGGTGCATCCAATAACTGCATAGCACTGTGATAGCACTACATAGTCATCAGGGGTTTGATACCCTGTGCTGGTAGGTGTGTGACACAAACATGCTTAGGTTTTACTCTCCCATCCCTCCCTGACTTATCAATACCTCTGTCTGCCTGTCTCACTCCCTCACTGGTGGATGTGGAGACCTACACCTGCTTTTCTTAGGCAGCAGCATGTGCATTTTAAGTGATGCTCATGATCAGCTGATGGCCTCTGCATGAATTGCAGCCCTACCCTAGCTGATTGCATGTGGAACAGTTGTGGTAACATTCCCATAGCCAATTGCATGGAAACACACTCCAATATCTAGGAACTTCATGTTGGTGTTGGCCCTTTTCATTCACTGTGAACAGGAACTAGATCTGTTGTTTGGCAAACAGCATCTCAGATGGATTGGAGATTCACCTCTAACAACATACACTGTGGAAACAGGGCAACACACAGGAGGGGATGTGCCTGACCTGACTACAGACCGTAAGTGCTGCTATACTGCATTTGGAGTAATGTTGGTTTAACATTGTGTGTGTGTGTGTGTGTGTGTGTGTGTGTGTGTGTGTGTGTGTGTGTGTGTGTGTGTGTGTGTGTGGATATGGCTGTCCTACATGTTTTAATAGCTGCCATGTCAGTTCTATGTTTTTGAGGAATCCCCATTTGTAGGGTCATCTGCAGACTGGGCAGTGAGTTGTGCCTTTGGTTTCATGTATTACCTACAAAGCATCTATCTGTGAACTGCAGAAGATAGTGAAAGAATTGCAGTCTGTAGATGGTGCAAGCCATGACAGTTACTGACCTCATATGCCTCATAGGACATATGTTGCAACAAACCCTGTTACAACAGTAAATGTATGAGGTTATCACAGCAACATGTCAATATTGGCCCTGTGTATGTGCTTCCAACCACAACTCTGTCAACCTTTGTACATATGCTGTGCATTAAGAGGTGCATATGTGCTGTACACCATCATTAGTGTCATCATATCTGATAACAAGCCAGTGAGATAGAATGCTACACATGTTATGTACAGTAGGGGTTATATTTGATGACATGACCTGGACATTCTGTGGTTGTTTGTACAATACTGAGGTCTGTGTCTGCCCTTGGCCTGTGTACAGACTGTGGTACATGTCATTGTCCTAGGTCCTGTCCTATCTGATGTTACATGCTGCTCCACTGTATGTTACCATATTGGCTTACATGTTTGTATGGCCATACACACACACATGTCCCATACCACAGACGGCCATCAGACCACACTGTGTAGAGGCCCAGTATATGTACGGTTAGTGTGTGAGTGGCACATATGAGGATGGTGTTGAACAGATAGTCCATATACTGTAATATTATGCTAGCTTACCATATGTGGCTGTAACTGTGTTCACATTGGTTGTGGTTATGCACTTTCACACAGGTGTATCTTAACCTGTGCTGTGACATGCCTGTAGAGCCTGCTATATATGCAGGTACATGTGCATTCCCCCATAGGAGATGTAGGCCAGTGTTGAGCCAGTCTGCCTGTAGCCTTCACAGTGCTTTGTTACATGCCTAGCAGCTTAGTGTACTTTCCCAGTGACGTGTCATGTCCAGATACTTTCCAGATGTACTGCTGCCAGGCCTCCCTTAACATTCATGTATGTCAGACAGAATGGTGCGATGCTGTACAGATGTATGTCTATATCTAGTGGGTAGTATGTGGCCACCATGGCACCTCTGTACCAGCAGTTATGATGTGTCAGGACAGATGGAGGTGTGTCAATGCATAACCTATGGGGGCAAATGTATACCAGTCATTATGTTATACCCATCTACATGGCTGTTAACATCCATATTGTAAGGCTTGGTCCACATGTTCTACACTAAGGGGTTCTGTGTATACCTCTGGACTGTACAGAGTGTGTCAGAATGTCCACATCTATTGGCCAATATCTCTGTTGTAGTCCACAGGAACATTACATGCTTGTAGCGGTACTGTACTATGATGTCCATAGTGTGTCTGTCAGTAGCCAATGGCGAATATGTTAAAAGCAGATGTGACCTCCCACACACACCATGGCTGTGAAGACAATCCCTATTACAGTAGCAATAGTCTGCTAATATACCTGCTGTACATGCCTGACATCCCCTTGCACTACAAAGTTGGGACTATGGATGTTGAGGTAGGGCTACACCCCATGTTCAGGACATATGGTGAATATATATGTACATATGATTATCCAGATATCTATATAGATAATTACACATGTACATATCAACATATATAGATGGGTGTGCATACGTACATAGAAATGCATATACACACTCAGATATATACATATACAGAGCAGTATATGTCTACACATATACAGATAGAGATACATATGCACATATATGTATACCACACTGCCATGCTTGTCAGCAGTCCACTGCTTTTGTATCCCCCACACATACGGTGGGGCTGGGGCCATTTATTTGTGGGCTTCACCTACACAATACATGTGTGCCCATATGCACTCCAGAGGCCAATATATTTAACAGTGGTATATGGCCCTGTATTATTGAGTCTGGCGGGGATGCACCATACATAACCTAGGCTGTTACAACATGTGGGGGTATCAGGGGTGAGCTGCCTTAAGGTATCAGGATGTATAGTACCATCCATGTCACCTATCTTGACATTACTTACATAAAGTGGGTTACTGCAGGCCTACTCCCTCCTACCATACAGACTGTTCTGTTTGCCAGTGTGCCTGTGATGGTGTCAGTTATGCCTTGTTATGTAACAGTTACATCCCATTTGGTCAACTGAAGTCTTCACCACCTAGTGATTGTGTACAGTCTAGATAGAGGCTGCTGGACTATACACCTGCATCACTTACTGCTGATTGTGTGGTATCCTGTGGCCCAGTCTGTCTTTACTAATGCATGAGTTGAAGGGCTTGGCCTGGACAGCAAACGTTGTGGACCTTTCCAGACTACTGTATTAGTATAACTGTTTCACAGTTGCATTACTCTGTTGATGTGGATGTCAGTGTCTGAACAGCTATATGACATGGCATATAAATTTGTAATAGTACACAAATAAAGGTATTCCATGTCTGCAAACCTGTGTGTGGTGTTTATCCTATGACCTCTCTGTGGGTATATGTTGCAGGCAATGAATGTCATTTGTATGGGTGGCTCATCTAATGTCTAGTTGTTAGGGTGTTAACTGTAGGCATAGTAGCTGTACCATATTGTGTGCGCCTACTACATAAGTATCGTACTGTACATATCTCTGCATGTGCATGTGTAGTCACATGTATATATATATCTGTATCTGCATATATGTGCCTGTGTATATGTATCCTGGGGATGTTGATAGCTTCCGCATTTTAAATTTCCTATGTGAGCCAGACTGTACTGCATGATATGTTATGAATACCAGCCTGACATCATACACGTGGGATGTTGTACTG
Source organism: Protopterus annectens (assembly GCF_019279795.1). Lineage (NCBI taxonomy): Eukaryota > Metazoa > Chordata > Ceratodontiformes > Protopteridae > Protopterus > Protopterus annectens. Next base: position 470,218,653 of record NC_056737.1, on the reverse strand, counting down.
TTAGCATCATGTGCCCATGTCATGTCAGGTCCTGGTTATGGGATCTGCAACACTTGCTAGTGTATTGCAGGGTGGATGTGTTTGGCTGTGGAGGGGGGTATGCCAATTCGTACAAGATGTATATTGTTTGGGGCTTTTCAACCCCATTAACAGTGCATGTAGATATATATGTTTCTGTTAATCTACCATTGCTATCTACAGATGTATGGCCATATATACCTATATAGGTATATATATTTGCTTACATATTTATAACTATGTCTGTGTATACCTACAGAGATATATATCTGCGTACATATACATAACTTGCTGTGTATATGTAGACATATAGGTGTTGACATATATATGTGTAGATGTAGGCATTTGCATGTATATATGTTCATATATATTTATATATATATGTATGTACATATTTCTAAATATATATATATATATATATATATATATATATATATATATATATATGTGTCTATATATATATATCTACATATATAGATATGTTGTATCTGCTAAGATATTAATATATTTACACACACACATACATCTAGATTTTGGTATACATTCTCTGTACTGTTGCATGACTGGGCTGGATGTTATGTTTCAGACAACGTCAGATTTATGTATATCTGGCATGGCTTAGTGATAAATCACTTTGTGTATGGTGTGCATGGGCCTGGATTTGAGCCTTGCAGAGGCTGTTTATTTTGTTGCTGGGCAGAACACAGGCCATTGGATACAGAGTGATTAAGGCACTTTAAAGCAGTTGTAAGCGGGTTTGCCCAGGTTTGCATGGAGGTAAGCACTGCTAACTTCCGGTTACAGTTTCTTATACTCAGCTTCTAAATTGCTTAATTCGTGCAGGCAGTGCTTACCCTCACGCAAATGCACTTAAACACGCTTACTACTGCTTACATATGCTTACTACTGCTTATTTGTGCTTAAACCTGCTTACTAGTGCCTTATTCATTATGATACTGACACTTCACATGTGCATTTCCTGCAGTATTCCAGTTTATAAATATATGCTATTTAGTGGGTTTTGCAACAAAAATATTAGTTATAATGGGCTTTTCCATGTAAAATAGACTATGCTGCAGTGGGACTCGAATGAGGAATGCCTGCTCGTTAGGCGAATGCTCTGCCCACTACACTAATGCTGCGCTGCTTCATTTGCGTATATCTTCCTTGTTATCCTCTTCAGCCTTTTAAGCTGCTTTAACCATATCTAAGAGATGGGCACACCCACGCACCTACGGTTAGCTGTACTCGGATTTTTAAAAAACAAATAAAAGGGTTTCTTCATTTAATTTATATGTACTATTGCTGTTGTACACATGGGGGACTGTTGGTGGGGACTGTTGGTGGATTTCTTACCACTTTCTGCTGTTCTACATTGCAGGGGCATGTTTATTCTCAGAGCTCTGCTCCCAGACACACCCCCTGCATTCGTACATACTCCGTGTAAGCCTAGGAGCTTGGGCAGCGTGCCTTATTAATATGCATGGCACGCTGCCATCCTGCTCCTAAACGGGTGCTTCCATGCAGGACTAAGCTAGTCCTGCACGGAAGTTTAGTAAATCCAGGGGATAGACACACACGCACATCGTATATGGGGTCTATATTATAAGCTCAAAGAGTCTTTTCTTCGAACATGGAAAGGCCGACACGTAAAGATCAAAAGCTGTAAACCACAAACAGCCACTTCCGTGAATTCCTAGGGAAAAAATTTGCTTGGCCATCAAACATAAAAGCAAACTTTAAAACCCTAATCTAGTGGGGGGCTTCAGCCCCCCCCACCCCCCCTAACTAAATATACCTATTCTGCGATCGCTCTATATTGGAGAAATGTGCAATTACCGATAATGGCCAAGCAAATTCTTTCACAGGGAAAAAATTCACGGAAGTGGCAGTTCGTGGTTTCCAGCTTTCGCTATTTACGTGTCTGCATTTAAATGTTCGAAGAAAAGACTCTTCGAGCTTATAATATAGACCCAGTATATGTTTGAATACGTGGGTGTCTTATAGTTTATATTGAACTTTTTAGTGAAAGTTTTTTTAGTGATTAAAATGGTCAGTGGTACAGTTGATTGAATTCTGTTATAGCTGAGGTGTGTAATGCTGATAATAACATAATTAATTGTGTTTTTCCTTGCTTTGCAGTTGTGCAACTGTGGAGTTAATATATTTATTTTACAGGATGGTGGGGGTAGAGCTGTCATGTTGGGGGTGTGTGGAGTGAAGCCCCTCATGTTAAAACAGATTTTTAAAGTTTGTGTTAGGTAATATATGTTTTTCTCTCTCTTTCTCTCTCTCTCTCTCTCTCTCTCTCTCTCTCTCTTTCTCTTTCTCTATCTCTCTCTCTCTATCTATCTATCTATATACATATATATATATATATATATATATATATATATATATATATATATATATATGGATTCATATCACTTCACTGAAAGACCATTTCACTGACACTCATTTCACTGAGACCAAATCACCTAAAGTTCATTTCACTGAAAGTTAATTTCACCTAAAACTCATTTCACTGACAAGTAGTACTCTAAGGCAAGTCAAAGGTATATGTCCTTTTCCCCACTGTAGTGCGATCCTGGTGTTAGTATATATAGTTGGGGGGTTCAGGGCACAGCCCCCCACATTGGGTGTGTGTGGTGGGAGTAGCTCCCCACTTAATTTGGTTTTCTGTTGTCTGGTTTTGTTTTACATTATTTGGTAAAACCCAACTAGGTTGGGGGCTACGTCCTCCACACCACCCAATGTGGGGGTCTGTGCCTAACTATATATACTAACACCAGGATTGCACTACAGTGAGGAAAATGCCATATACCTTTGACTTGCCTTAGAGTACTACTTGTCAGTGAAATGAGGTTTAGGTGAAATGAACTTTAGGTGATTTGGTCTCAGAGAAATGGTCTTTCAGTAAAGTGATATGAATATATATATATATATATATATATATATATATATATATATATATATTGTTTGCACCACCAGTTCACACACATTATGCAGACACACACAACCCCAAAACACCTTATCATACCACACAAACATAAATCAGCACTTACTTTTAAAACAGAAAAGTAAAATAAAGTTAAGAAACAAAGTAAAACAGTGACTGCATCTTCTTTCGCTTTAGTGAACAGAAAAGTACATATACTGCTCGCACACTTAATTCACATTTACAACAATTAACAACACTACCATCTTAAATCAAAAAAATAAACTAAAATCGTTGCAATTAAAATAAAATACGGCACGCAACTTGCCAATCAGAAGACATTATGAAAACAACAATCCCTTTTGTAATTTCCTAACCTAACAGAAAAATTAGTAAGCCATAAAGGTAACAATCGCTAAAATAATGCTCACTACACCTAGCACTATGGCTAGTTCCTACAGCTGCTGTGCTATGGAAGTATCCTAGTGCCAGGGCGAAACATTATTTGACACATGAATCCCCAGTATGGTTCTATAATGTTGCTCCTAATGTAGACCTAATTCAGTCACCATGGCTACTGAGGAATGCAGGGATTCGGCTTGGTGTGCTAGGCAAAGAATGACGTTCCTCTTCTTCATGTGCAGCAAATTTATGAAGCACCTGCTGGGTGCTTCTGATGGCCCATTGCACAGAATAAATGCCTGCCATGATCTGGTCAGGACCTGAGTGATTCCACTGGCATCACCATTTCTGATGACAGTGCTGACATAGGCACATTGAACTGAAGTGTTGCCACCATGTCTTGCTTCACCAGTGGAGGCAGGCATTCAGTAGAGGGAGTTAGAAGCGTACTATAACCATTGCTTGGGTGTTGCAGAAGATGGGAGCACCTCTCTTGGCAGCAGGGTCTGTGCAAGTCCACTGCACAGCTGCTACTGATATCCTTGTATTGTATGCAGGATAATATTTTCCATCATGTCCTTCTTCTGTGGGTCCTTTTGTTGCAGTGGGCAAGGCAAGTTTCATGTCACCTCATGTCACTCTGGCCATTGCTTTTGATCCTTGGTTGCCAGTGGTTACTACATCTGCCTCGCAGCATGAAGGTCACTTGTGCCTTCTGTGTCTGTTTCTCAGGAAGGGGAGAAAGAAAGCTCCTTTCTTCAAAGAGGAGCAGAGGAGACTCTAGTTGTCTCCCAGCATCAAGTTTTGGAGGCTGGTGGCTGCTGAGGTGAACTTGCAACTGGACGTCTGTCTCATCAATGCGGAGCACTTTCTGGTGTGATTTCTATTTGAAATGCATTACTGGCATCCCCCCAATCAGGCCAACAGGAGAGGAAGAAGTCTATAATATTGACAATGTGAGTGATGCCTTAGTTCGTTGCTATCTGAGCAGGATTGGCATACAGCCATGCCAGGACCCACAGTATCCCCATCTTGGTATTTTCCATTTATTGTATGCCATTCCCCTTTCTGTATTCATTTTTCAGCCATACCCATCACCAGTTATGCACCCTGTATATGTATGTGGTCATCTGTTACCCTCCTAATGTTTTGTGTGTATAACACTCCTTTCTGTTTCTCTGTGTTCTGTGTTTGTCTGTCTGCCCTACTACTTTTTGTCCACTGTATAACTCATCTACTGCTATTTCTCAATGCCCCCCACCCTTCTTTGGTATCACTTTCTAAAGGGCTGTTTCTCACCAAAATGAGCTTTTCTTACCTATTTCACACTTCTGTTTTCCATCTACGTGTTCTTATCCAGTTTCCTACTTTCATGTCTACATCATTTCCTCCTTTTTATAAGCTGCCCAGGATTTCCCCTTTTTTTGCACACTCACTTTAATGTATATGTTGCCTACTATGCTGCCCTTCTGTTGTTACATTGGCTCTACATAAAGCCATGTGATGTTATATTGCATAAATAAGTCTGCATTAATTGGCCACTCTTCTCTGTCTTGCCTGTGATGGCTAACAAAAAACCAAGAAAACCAAAAAACTACTAAAAATCAAAAGAAAAACGAGTTGAATGGTAGGAGAAAGCTGAAATAAGCAAATACGAATAATGTAATGCTAAAGCAACTAAAAACTTTAATATGGTAAGCGCTTTCAGTGGTAAAAATATTCCACCTTCTTCAGACCCAGAACAACATAAAACTGATGCTTATATAGCTTGTAGTTAATTATCAATTAGTCAATCAATCAACCAATAAAAATAAAACCAGATAAAAGTACAATATTTAAACAGTATGAAACCTGCTCTAAAATGTTACAATGTTAAGTACAGCATACTCAATTTATAAATAACATTAAATATATATGTATAGCATGTGTAAATGTTATACTAAAAAATCACATTTTAAAAAGCTACTAGGGCAAAACTGAAAATGTATAATATGTGATAATGACATAAATTTACTGTCAGAACTAAGTATTTAACTAAATATAGACACATAAAAAATATATAGTAATATGTAAAAAATAAATAATTAATTGCATGCTGGTTAAAGACCAAAATCTGATCATAATAATACTGAATATATGAACAAAAACAAAGTCCATATTTTTATATATATAAAACTGTGTAAATGTTACTATGTTTCAAACTTAATCAACAAAAAGGTACAGTATCAAATTCGAAATCTTTTATGCAAAATTAATATGTTATCTATTTAAAGCTTTTAATTTTAACACGCTTTTAATAGACACAAATTCATTTAAACCAGGGAAAATGTATGCAGCCGTTTTGATTTGCCAATACAACTCATTTTGTTCTAATAAAAATTGCCAAGGCCCCCCTCTCGGGTCTAAAAGTGTTTGGTGTACAACCAAAATAAAAACTCATGTGTTGGAAATTGTAAAATATGCCGAGCAAGAGCATTGTTAACATCACCTTTACTAACAGGATAACAATGCTCGTATATTCTTTGTTTTAGTTTCCGCTCGGTCTTACCTATATAAAATGAGGGACAAACCTGACAGCAAGCTGCATATACTACAGCTTTGGACTCACAATTAAAGGAGCCATTTATTGTGTAGTGTTTGTTATTAATATTGATGTCAGTAGTCACTTGAATGTGTTTACACTGTGTGCAATGCCCACATTTACGCATACCTTTATGTACCTGCTTGTTCGTACCTAGATGCTCATTCTTATGCCTTTCCAACAGATTTTTAAGGTTAAAACCCCTTCTAAAAGTGAAGCGGGGTCTGATACCTAGCTTAGTACAAGTGGACGGTTCTTCCAAAATTAATGCCCAATTTTTTATAAAAATCTCTTTGACTCTTGCCGTGTCAGCTGAAAAAGTAGATAGGAAACTGAGATGTAATAACATGACACTGTCATCGTTTTTGTCATGCTGTCGTGTAATTAGATTAGTATTGGTAGTAATACCATCCTTATATGCTCTACCAGTTAAAATAGGTTTAAACCAACCTGTGGATCTCTTAACTTTAACTTCTGTAAGTGTTTCTAAAAATAATTTAATAGGATACCCCCTACTTGTGAACATGGACTTCATCTTGTTACATTCTAAGTCAAAGTCAACATCTTCAGTAACCATCCGTGCAGCTCTCACCAACTGGCCTTTAACAACTGCCCTTTTCTGGTGATATGGATGTTCACTAGTATAGTGCAGGAAGGCATTGGAGTAGGTAGGTTTCCTATAAATGGTAGCTTTATACTGCTTGTTATACCTATCATTAATCAGTTGTACATCAAGATATGTTATGCTATCTACCCCTACTTGATAAGTGAATTCAAGAAAATTGGTTTTGTTGGTAATATGTTGTATGAATCCTTCGATCAGTTTGATGTCACCTTGCCATACCAGACACATGTCGTCTTGGTATCTGGTGTACCATAGTACATTTTCCTGAAAAACACTATCAGGGAACAAAAAATTATGTTCCCAATATGCCATGACACTGTTGGCAAAACTGGCGCCACATGGGGACCCCATGGCTACCCCTTTGTTTTGTAAAAATATATTCTTGTCAAACATAATATAGTTATTAGAAAGAATCAGATCCAAAAGTGTTTCAACCAGACATATTTTATCATGCTCTACATTCTTGGACACCATAAATTCTCTCACCCATTCTATACCCAATTGGTGGGGGATGACTGTGTATAGATCTTTTACATCGATTGTAACAAAAATGTTGTTGTCCTTATACTCCATGTTGTTAATATTATCCAGGAAACTCCATGAATCACGACATATTTGTAACTCCTGGTTAATAAGTGGTTTAAGAATACTATCTACCAATTTAGCACAAGCAAAGTAATCGAACCCCTACCATCAACAATGGGTCTAAAGGGGTTCCTAATATCCTTGTGTAGTTTTGGAGTCCCAAAAATACTAGGAATTCTAGGTGCTGCCATAGAAAGATACTGAAAGGTGTCTATATCAATAGACCCTTCCAGAAATAAATCGTCAAGAGCAGTTCTAATGTGCCTGTATGCAGTATTAACCTGATGTAAACTAGCAGGGGTATATACCTCAGAATCCATGTGTTCACGCATCTTACTAATGTAGTTAGACTGATTTATAAACACCATGCCCCCTCCCTTGTCCGGCTTCATAACTCTAATACCACAATTGTGTATCAAGTCGATGTATTGTTTGTCCTCAGAAATAATGTTAGTGTGCGTTAATCTAACATGCGTATCATTATCTGATAGTCTCCTTAAATCTATCTCACACATTTTTTCAAAGGACATTAATGTGGGTACAAGTGGGGGGTTAAACAAACTAGAAACTTGTAGAGAGTTCACAAGTGTAGAATTGGTCCCCATCAGAACCGCTAAATTCAAATTGTGCACATACATTTTAAGATCAACTGTCATTTTTACAAAATTAGTTTTCTGATGGGGGACAAAGGAAAGACCTTTAGCAAAGAAATCAACCATATTTTGATCTACAGTTAAAGCAGTATAGTTGAAAATTTTAAAGTCACTGTGTGTGCTCAATAAAATTTCTGGTTCATTAGGTGCAATTGGTGTTATCTCCTCCTCTTGTTCCTCCGATTGTTGTTCCAATTCCCTTGCCATCTCAGGTTCGATTGATTGTTCTGGTTGTTGTGGTTTGAATCCCTGTCCACTTGAAAAACCTGGTTGTTAGCAGTTGCACTAGAGCCATTAACATCATTCAACTGCTGCTGGTTAAGTTGTGTTTGGTTATTTCTTATTCTTTCACTTCTACGTAAAGGTTCTTCCAGATGAGAATTATGGTGAAAGGAGTTATTGAGACCATTGTTGTTAGGTACAAAATCAGGTCTAGAACCCATATAATCTTGAATACCATTCATGTGGGTGACTGGGGGGGGGGCAGGGTATGCCTTGTTATGGACATAAGCCTGTACATCTCTGTCAATTTTTTTCTTTTTGGTGGCTAACAATTTATTAATGGTGGCATCAATACTTGAATAAATTCTGCAATAGTCATATGTATACTGTTCAAAGTTGTGATCCCCACAAATAGAATGTTCCATTATTTCAAGTTCAGTTTTAAAAGTAGCAATTTCAGTATTATAAAAATTGACCAAAGTTTTAATGAATTCAACTGCTTGCCTGTCAAATAATGCTAAAAGTTCCTTATGAAAAACAGATTCAGCAATTAAACCTGCAGGGAAGCGCCACTGTCTAAGCCCTTTGGGAATGATTTTCTTGTCTAAACATTCAGTTAGATAGGCAACTTCAAGCTGCAGTTTGCGACATTTAAAAAGAGCGTTCTGCTGGTAACAATGTTTCTAATGCTGTCAATAGCATCCCAAGCATGGCTGGTTTTCTGGATCATAATAACTTCTTTATTCACACAGTGAACGACCAAAATGGAGCCAACCAAAGTCGTGATGTGAGTAATATAACTGATTTGCTTAATGCATTTGACCAAAAACTTTTTAAATCTCGCAAACTGCAGCTTGAAGTTGCCTATCTAACTGAATGTTTAGACAAGAAAATCATTCCCAAAGGGCTTAGACAGTGGCACTTCCCTGCAGGTTTAATTGCTGAATCTGTTTTTCATAAGGAACTTTTAGCATTATTTGACAGGCAAGCAGCTGAATTCATTAAAACTTTGGTTAATTTTTATAATACTGAAATTGCTACTTTTAAAACTGAACTTGAAATAATGGAACATTCTATTTGTGGGGATCACAACTTTGAACAGTATAAATATGACTATTGCAGAATTTATTCAAGTATTGATGCTACCATTAACAAATTGTTAGCCACCAAAAAGAAAAAAATTGACAGAGATGTACAGGCTTATGTCCATAACAAGGCATACCCTGCTCCCCCCCAGTCACCCACATGAATGGTATTCAAGATTATATGGGTTCTAGACCTGATTTTGTACCTAACAACAATGGTCCCAATAACTCCTTTCACCATAATGCTCATCTGGAAGAACCTGTACGTAGAAGTGAAAGAATAAGAAATAATCAAACACAACTTAACCAGCAGCAGTTGAATGATGTTAATGGCTCTAGTTCAACTGCTAACAACCAGGTTTTTCAAGTGGACAGGGATTCAAACCACAACAACCAGAACAATCAATCAAACCTGAGATGGCAAGGGAATTGGAAGAACAATCGGAGGAACAAGAGGAGGAGATAACACCAATTACACCTAATGAACCAGAAATTTTATTGAGCACACACAGTGACTTTAAAATTTTCAACTATACTTCTTTAACTGTAGATCAAAATATGGTTGATTTCTTTGCTAAAGGTCTTTCCTTTGTCCCCCATCAGAAAACTAATTTTGTAAAAATGATAGTTGATCTTAAAATGTATGTGCGCAATTTGAATTTAGCGGTTCTGATGGGGACCAATTCTACACTTGTGAACTCTCTACAAGTTTCTAGTTTGTTTAACCCCCCACTTGTACCCACATTAATGTCCTTTGAAAAAATGTGTGAGATAGATTTAAGGAGACTATCAGATAATGATACGCATGTTAGATTAACGCACACTAACATTATTTCTGAGGACAAACAATACATCGACTTGATACACAATTGTGGTATTAGAGTTATGAAGCCGGACAAGGGAGGGGGCATGGTGTTTATGAATCAGTCTAACTACATTAGTAAGATGCGTGAACACATCGATTCTGAGGTATATACCCCTGCTAGTTTACATCAGGTTAATACTGCATACAGGCACATTAGAACTGCTCTTGACGATTTATTTCTGGAAGGGTCTATTGATATAGACACCTTTCAGTATCTTTCTATGGCAGCACCTAAAATTCCTAGTATTTTTGGGACTCCAAAACTACACAAGGATATTAGGAACCCCCCTTTTAGACCCATTGTTGATGGTAGGGGTTCGATTACTTTTGCTTGTGCTAAATTGGTAGATAGTATTCTTAAACCACTTATTAACCAGGAGTTACAAATATGTCGTGATTCATGGAGTTTCCTGGATAATATTAACAACATGGAGTATAAGGACAACAACATTTTTGTTACAATCGATGTAAAAGATCTATACACAGTCATCCCCCACCAATTGGGTATAGAATGGGTGAGAGAATTTATGGTGTCCAAGAATGTAGAGCATGATAAAATATGTCTGGTTGAAACACTTTTGGATCTGATTCTTTCTAATAACTATATTATGTTTGACAAGAATATATTTTACAAAACAAAGGGTAGCCATGGGGTCCCCATGTGGCCAGTTTTGCCAACAGTGTCATGGCATATTGGGAACATAATTTTTGTTCCCTGATAGTGTTTTCAGGAAAATGTACTATGGTACACCAGATACCAAGACGACATGTGTCTGGTATGGCAAGGTGACATCAAACTGATCAAGGATTCATACAACATATTACCAACAAAACCAATTTTCTTGAATTCACTTATCAAGTAGGGGTAGATAGCATAACATATCTTGATGTACAACTGATTAATGACAGGTATAGCAAGCAGTATAAAGCTACCATTTATAGGAAACCTACCTACTCCAATGCCTTCCTGCACTACACTAGTGAACATCCATATCACCAGAAAAGGGCAGTTGTTAAAGGCCAGTTGGTGAGAGCTGCACGGATGGTTACTGAAGATGTTGACTTTGACTTAGAATGTAACAAGATGAAGTCCATGTTCAGAAGTAGGGGGTATCCTATTAAATTATTTTTAGAAACACTTACAGAAGTTAAAGATAAGAGATCCACAGGTTGGTTTAAACCTATTTTAATTAGTAGAGCATATAAGGATGGTATTACTACCAATACTAATCTAATTACACGACAGCATGACAAAAACGATGACAGTGTCACATTATTACATCTCAGTTTCCTATCTACTTTTTCAGCTGACACGGCAAGAGTCAAAGAGATTTTTATAAAAAATTGGGCATTAATTTTGGAAGAACCGTCCACTTGTACTAAGCTAGGTATCAGACCCGCTTCACTTTTAGAAGGGTTTTAACCTTAAAAATCTGTTGGAAAGGCATAAGAATGAGCATCTAGGTACGAACAAGCGGGTACATAAAGGTATGCATAAATGTGGGCATTGCACACAGTGTAAACACATTCAAGTGACTACTGACATCAATATTAATAACAAACACTACACAATAAATGGCTCCTTTAATTGTGAGTCCAAAGCTGTAGTATATGCAGCTTGCTGTCAGGTTTGTCCCTCATTTTATATAGGTAAGACCGGCGAAACTAAAACAAAGAATATACGAGCATTGTTATGCTGTTAGTAAAGGTGATGTTAACAATGCTCTTGCTCGGCATATTTTACAATTTCCAACATGAGTTTTTATTTTTGGTTGTACACCAAACACTTTTAGACCCGAGAGGGGGGCCTTGGCAACTTTTATTAGAACAAAATGGGTTGTATTGGCAAATCAAAACGGCTGCATACATTTTCCCTGGTTTAAATGAATTTGTGTCTATTAAAAGCGTGTTAAAATTAAAAGCTTTAAATAGATAACATATTAATTTTGCATAAAAGATTTCGAATTTGATACTGTACCTTTTTGTTGATTAAGTTTGAAATATAGTAACATTTACACAGTTTTATATATATAAAAATGTGGACTTTGTTTTTGGTCATATATTCAGTATTATTATGATCAGATTTTGGTCTTTAACCAGCATGCAATTAATTATTTATTTTTTACATATTACTATATATTTTTTATGTGTCTATATTTAGTTAAATACTTAGTTCTGACAGTAAATTTATGTCATTATCACATATTATACATTTTCAGTTTTACCCTAGTAGTTTTTTAAAATGTGATTTTTTTAGTATAACATTTACACATGTTATACATATATATTTAATGTTATTTATAAATTGAGTATTATGTACTTAACATTGTAACATTTTAGAGCAGGTTTCATACTGTTTAAATATTGTACTTTTATCTGGTTTTATTTTTATTGGTTGATTGATTGACTAATTGATAATTAACTACAAGCTATATAAGCATCAGTTTTATGTTGTTCTGGGTCTGAAGAAGGTGGAATATTTTTACCACTGAAAGCGCTTACCATATTAAAGTTTTTAGTTGCTTTAGCATTACGTTATTCGTATTTGCTTATTTCAGCTTTCTCCTACCATTCAACTCGTTTTTCTTTTGATTTTTGCCTGTGATGGCTCTTATGATGGACATCTATGCTATTATAGTGCTGTTTCTGATGTAGAACAGTCAAAGATTTGTGGGAAAGCAATGAGTCGTTCTGCTTAATTATACTATTCGGTCACACAACGGACTACTTTGTGCTGCTGCAACTTCTGCTTTATTAGTAACTGACAGGTACAGAATGGATGATTAATTCAGAAGGAATAAGAAGTGATGTTACCGGGTGTGATGGTACTACTCACATGCTCTTCGTATCAGTGAGCTCTAACACACCCTGCAAGACAGGCTGTCACTCACTGAAAATGATAGTAAGGCATTCCCCAGGATTCAGCAAGCTCTGCACGGCGTTCAGGAATAGTGCAAGAGCTGCTGGAGGCAATATGGCCACCAAGAGATCCAGGAACAAGCTCCCGGGATGTGCACAAGCACTCTTGCACTATTCCTGCATGGACACAGCTCCTGTATGCTAATTACACCATTTGCAGGTGAATACCATGCAAATGAGATGAATTAGTGATCTAGGAAGCTGGCAGCCATCCATGCAGGATTAGTGTAACTTGCAGAAATGTACTCGGTTAGTAACTGAGTACATTTCTGCAAACTACAAAATGGAGCCATGACAGCTCCAAATAAAGGGTGTATATAATGTGGGAAGCATGCCAATGGCCAAATATATAGCCATTGGCATGGAAAGCAGTTGCAAAATAAAAAAAAACTTTTTTTTTGGCTGATTTCAGCCATTTAAGCGTAGGGCAGCGGCGCACAAATGGAATCGGCTGGAAAATAAAGGTAAAACCTTGAAAAAGGCTTTTTCTGAAAAATCACAATTTTGCCATTATAGTCAATGGCAGTCAGAAGACAGCAAGGTCAGTGAATAGTGGTTGCTAAGGAGGAAGACTCAGTGTCAGACTTGTAACTAGGCATTAGCAGGCAATTCTATGCAAATGAGGGGAATGATACTGAATCACAGATTTCCCATCATGGCTAGCCTGCACCAAAGCGTGTAGGTGCAGGAAAACCATGGTGCAAGCCTAAGAGTTAGCTGACATCATAGAGGGGTGTTTCAGGCATACTGTAAGCTTATTAGAGCTCTGTGGCTTGGGTTTACCCTTAGCTTAGCAGAGCTAAGGAAGGGGGTGAATCTGAAGCTGCCAAGCACACTTTACATTGCCTAAATGGGTGTGTGAGCTGTGCACCGGATTTAAAAAAAAAAAAGTAAACCAGGAAATAGCAGCTCTGTTCACATCTGAGCACTGTGTTTGTGTGGCACACCTCGGGGCTTAAACAGGAAGGCAATGGACAGGGAAACAGCAGTAGGAAGGTAATCAAGGAGAACTAGCTTAGCTGGTAGGTGAAATGTATCAGAATCAGCCAATTACACAGGCAGCAACCCAGCCCAGCACACTACTATAAACTATGCAAACACCTTTCCCTATGGTTTTTCCCACAAACTCTACACCACTGGTGTACACAAACAGGGAAATTTTACCTAACAAAAGCAACAAAATGAAAGGGGTTGCATTTGCTGTCATAAATCTACATGTGGAAGAGGCTGAGGGTGGTGAGGATGAAAATGCTGACGACCAACCCACAGTGAGTAGAAGGAGAAGAGTGTACAGACCCAGGGTAACCTATCAGGGGCTACATGAGCTGGAGATAGTGAAGTGCTATAAGGTGGACAGTGACCTCCTACAGCAAATTGTTGAGCTGTGCCATCCACACCTCACACACAGAACCAGCAGAGGGGAACCCATCCCAGTGGATACCAGGGTATGTGTAGGCTTAAGAATACTAGCCACAGGTACCTTCCGAAGGTCCACTGGGGATATCATGGGGATCTCACAGACATCAGCATCCAGGGTACTCCACCAGTTCCTGGATGCCATGTCAGCACATGCCAGTGAGCATATATATTTCCACAACATCCATGAGGCATTGACCAGCAATGTGCATCTCTTCCACCAAATAGCAGAATACCCTGAGGTAGTGGGTGCTATAGACTGCACACACATACACATCAAAGCACCACCCGATGAGCAGGGTAGAGTCTACATAAACCGCAAGGGCTTCCCCTCCATCAACTACCAGATCATATGCGATGCCCAGGGCATTATAATGAATGTGTGTGCTGGCAGCCCTGGAGGCTATCATAACTCCGACATCTGGCATATGATGCAGCTGTACCAGAGATTTGCCAGTGGGGACATCCCATATGACCACCGAGTGGGGGATGCTGGTTACACACTGGAGCAGTGGCTGATGACACCCATCAGAAATACACACACACCCGAACAAGAACTCCATAATAAGGCACATGCACAGACCAGAATCATAATAGAGCATGTGTTTGGGATGCCCAAGTCACAGTTCCAATGCCTGGACATATCCGGTGGAGCCTTGCAGTACTCACCAGCTACATGTATGCAAATTGTTATTGTATGTGCCATGCTACACAATATGATCCTGCGGAAACAGCTGCAGCAGGAACAGTATGGGGCAGGGCCACACAGCCCCCCACCATTGGCAAGGCCTGCACAGGCAGAGAGTGACTTAGAGGAGGAACAACCTGAGCCTGCCCCAGTAGGCAGAAGGAGGCATGACCAGTATACTCAGGCCTTGGCAAAGAGGCAATGCATAGCACATACACTGACACAGTAGGAACCCAGGGAATGACACCTCACTCCGACTTGCACATACAGTAAAAGGGATACCAAACATGACACTACCTATGCTTAACCATGTATAGGGAGTGTACTATGTGCATCTGACATAGTCATCCCTCCAGCACCATCCTCAGTACTGGCACAGCCATGAGGTAAGTCACACTCACTATCAATTACTTAATGGAGTAGAATGTTCTGCTACCTGTATCTATGGTATAGCTGTGATCATGTTAGGGAATTGGGTGGTTGAATGGGATGCCAACAGATAGTAAACACCTGTATCGGCAGCATGAAATCCATAATGAATACTGGTGTCAACATAGTAGGCAGTACTAGACAAGGTGACAAAACCCACTGCAGGACATGTGGTGGGCCAAATGTATGCCCATAGGACACACACATGCATGTCAGTGAGGCTCACATACCCAACAACAGTCTCAGCCAGCAGGACAGGTGTAGACAAACACAATGAAAGACTGTGCTAAGGCCTCTGATAGATGGCTATGGAAAACAGCCCTCCTCCAGCCCTACATGGACAGAATACAACAGGTAAGGCAGTGAGATGTTAGTTCTGAAGGGTAAGACGTCTGAAACTGAAATGTAGGTCAATAACACCTAAGAACTGTAGTACACTGATATGCCTCTTGTCTGCATGATAGGTCAGAATACAGAATGAAATGGAGTACCTGAAATACCAGTACAGTCATAGCAAATGCGTACAGTTGTCAGGTGTGCCCCCACCCCCCACAATCCTATATAGAAATGTAGTAACATATATGTGTAGGTATAATAGCAGTGGAGCACAGATTACCTGAGCTGGCCAAAGTAACAGGATAGATTGTAGCATGTGTACAATATGCAGGGCTCTGTGTGTTAGTTTGGTGGGTGTTGTATATTGTGCAAAAGTCGTCTAGGCGTGGTGGGTTGTGTCCTGGTGGCCAATAGCCAGTACTGTTGATGACAGGGACAAGGTCTCACAACTGCAGTGCCAAGCAAGACACATGCTAGCAAAAGCCATGCTAATTGTTCAGATGTAATATCTTTCACCATCTGAAAGATGGACATGGCATGAATGTGGGCCCAGAAATACAAACAGTACACAGGAGGAAGTACCCTAGACAGAGAGTGTATAAAATGTTACTGCCAAATTGACACACCTTTAGAATTGAACATACAGGTTAGCAGCACATTAATTGGCTGTATAGTATGGAATACTGACATTGTCTGGCCAAACACTGGCAGACCACAAAAGGCACAGGTATGAAGTACTGAGAAACTGCTGATGTCCCTGCACAGGCCAGCATAAGTGGAATGCCCCACATATATCTGTAAGTCAGCTGCAAGTAGCTTGCATAGCACACATGCACCCAGCTCACCCCACCATCAGCCACAAGTACTTCACAAGTCTTATCCCTGCTGTTGGGAATGAGTACAATATGACTCCCACCTCTGTATGGGAATAGCCACAGAATGCAGCATGCTGAAGTGGTGTCCCATGCAGGTGTGTCCCTAGCTGTAAGCAACACTCTGCCAGCATCCACACCAATGGATCAATAAGGACAGAAACTATTGACATTAACACCTTGCACACCTACCATGTCATCCCAGGGGAATATAGTGGCTTGCACCCTGGGACTGTAGAAGTGACACAATGCACCAGCCTGCTACAGATGGCCTACATCACTACCAAATGCCCTACAGTCCTCTGTCAAAGGCCTGTGTCTCACCCGTGCTGCCAATGTATGTTATCTTATGGACTCCCAAATAACAACATAACACAGTCCACAGAACCCAAATGCAAGGCCATGTTAACAAATCCCAGTAGCATGTCCAAATGCAAGGCCATGTTAACAAATCCCAGTAGCATGTCCACCATGTCCTACTGCATGAACTGTGGACCAACCCCTAAATACTGCTGGGATGAACTGATAATTATAGGGATACTTATCAGATAAGGTTTGCATAATGTTAAAAGTGGATTGAATAACGGGCAGGTAGAAGCATGGAAGCCATGGAGTGTGTGAAGTCTGAAACTCAGCTATGCGCACATACTATCCCTGCCTGCAAACACAGGAATGGGTGGCTACAAACCTGCTCGTAAACCACAATGTGAAGGGGAAATGACCAGGAATATGAGCCCTGCCTCTAGGTAACCCGTGTGAATCTGTACAGCTGTGAAGTATGACCACAGCAGTATATGGCCATACTGTGACATCGATGGATATACAAGTATGGGATTCTCAGCCACCACAGTATCAAGGTGCTGAACCATTTACACAGGCCCATCAGCAAGTGTCTGCAGCTTTCCCTCCAGAATGGCATGATTGTGCAAGAATATGTATGCTGCAGACCACAATACTGTACACAGCTTCATTCATCCTGTGTTCCCCAGGAAATTACTGTAAGCAAATATGTATACCTCTCAGTAGTTGATGACATAAAACATCACAGTGTAAAACAGTACATATGTCTGAATATCTCTGCTAACACCAAAACCATGTAGCAGAAGCAGCACAGACACAATTACTTACAGCAACCCACTATGCTTTGCTCATTGTGACCCCATATTGTCAACCAATCTACAGATATCCTGCAGAAACAGGTTTCTAGCTGTAGGTGTGGAACACAAAAGCCTGCACTGGAGTACACCCTACCTGGAATGGATTCACACATTCAATACAGAATGTCATACTGGGCATGCTCCCACACTCAGAGAAAAGAAGCCCATGTCTGACAACAAAATACTGAAAGGTCATACTGGGCATGCTCCCACACACCCATGTCTGGCAACAACAGTGGACTATACATATCTGACAGTTGCAGATGTTTGTGCACACACTACACATTGCACACCAGTCATACTTTGCACACACATCAGATAGGTATACACACATATATCCAAGGACAACACACTATAATAGGCCAAACTTACACATATATAGATATGTGGAAGAGAGTGACAGACAGTGACAAAGAGCTTCCCATCATGAGGCCTGTCCCATCCAGCACACATCCAATTGGCTAAAACTACATGATGTGCAAATGTCAATCACTGTAGACATTTGCTTCTGGTATCCCTCAGCACTATAGTGTCTGTGGTGCTTGTGATAACTGTGTAACATGACTGTACAAGTCAGTATTCCTCTAGCAGTTGTATACATATTCCTGTTAAATGTAAACCTGTGTGTGACTGAGTGTTGTGTGTGTGTGTGTGCTTCCAGATGAATGGTTTATGGCCCATTCATGCACACTGCACTCCCAATTGCTGTACTTTGGCAAGCCTGCTGATGTCATTCCCCTTGAAATATACATTTGGGGAAAGAGTAGCCCTATAAGCTCTGTGGTGCATGCTATAACTTCATAATGGTAGTGTGATGTACTAGTTAGGTAGGAGTTCTAATCCCAGACATGTCAACTGTGAGACTCTGTGTGTGTTTGGTTGTGTGTGTAGGGATCAATGCTTTTGTGGCAATTCACTATCACTACACTTTACATTACCCTACTTTGGCAAGCCTGCTGATGTCATTCACCTTGAAATACACCTTTGATGAAGGAGTATCCCTATAAGCTATGTGGCATGTGCTATAATTGTGTAATGCTATAGTGTAATGTACTAGGTAGTTAGGAGTTCTAATCCCAGCCATGGCAACTATGAGACTGTTTGTCTGTCTGTTTAGAGATCAATTCTTCTGTGGCCATTCACAGTCACTACACATTCCGTTGCCCTACTTTGACAAGCCTACTGATGTCATTCACTTTGAAATACACCTTTGGGGAAGGAGTAGCCCTGTAAGCTCCATGGCATGTGCTATAACTGTGTAATGCTGTAGTGTGATGTACTAATTAGATAGGAGTTCTAATCCCAGACATGGCAATTGTGAAATTCTGTGTGTGTGTGTTTGTCTGTGTAGGGGTCAATGCTTTTGAGGCCATTCACAGTCACTACACTTTCCATTGCCCTACTTTGGCAAGCCTGCTGATGTCTTTCACTTTGAGATACACATTTGGGGTAGGAGTAGCTGTGTAAGCTCCATGGCACATGCTATAACTGCATACTGCTATAGTGTGATGTACTAGTTAGGTAGGAGTTCTAATCCCAGACATAGCAACTGCGAGACTCTGTGTGTGTGTTTGTCATCAGTATCATGTGTGGAGGTAGCTGTGATTGTATATTAACAGGACTCATTGTTGGGTGGGTTCTTATATGAAGGACCTTTTATATATCACAATGTCCACCTTACAAGGCAAGGACAACATA
Organism: Protopterus annectens; assembly: GCF_019279795.1. Taxonomy (NCBI): domain Eukaryota; kingdom Metazoa; phylum Chordata; order Ceratodontiformes; family Protopteridae; genus Protopterus; species Protopterus annectens. The sequence continues at coordinate 470,199,164 of NC_056737.1, read as the reverse complement.
TGTCAAACAGAAGAGAGGCTGATGTAGACAATCCATACCCCTACATGTGACATTATGGATTGGAGAACAATATAGGCAACCTTTGTATTACCCAGAGAACACTCTCCACCTATGTCTCATACATAAACACACTTGGCTAGGCAACAACCACTATGTTGGTAGTTCCCTGCATATTACCCACAGATAGTAACCATGGTGTGATTGCAGTGGACTACAGAGGACATGGCAGCCTGTTCCATCCCTACAATAATCAAATAATTGCACACAGTGGTCCTTTGCTATGTTCCCCATTAGACGCCTGCAACAGCTGTAGAGTCAGCAAATATAACCCACAAAGGAAATACCATGCCTTATACAAATGCCCTTTATGGACAGATGCCTCTAACACCAGTGAATGCCTGTATCATGCTGTCAGTGTAGGTGCAGGATCAACCTGAGTTCATTGCCAATTCTCACCACAAGAGGTCAGGAATGCCACATCAGATGATAACAATCTGTCCACACAACATGCCCCAGACACCCCAGTTACACTTCCACATGTCACAGAACAGGCATGTGGGACATGTGCACATCCCAGACACCATCCATGTTATGGAATATAGAACACATACATGGCAAGCATTGCACACCAATGGCCTTCCACAATAGTACCCAGATGAGTGGATGGTGAATACAATACCAACTTGTGTGGGCCAATCCAGAGACTACACCCCTGAGCCACACTGCAGACCATTGTCATTTGGCTTGATGCCAAGGAATACCCTTTGCCTAACCTTGTACAGCCTTCTGGCACAACCACTACACACATGTGAAACAATGCACCCTTGTATGTCAGTACTGGCAAACTTGTGTCTGTGTGTGTGTGGAGATTAATAGATTTGGAAGCCATTTACACTCACTACACCTCCCATTGCCCTACTGAAGCATGCTTTCTGATGTCAGTCACCTTGACATACCCTTTGCCCATATATCAGCCTGATAACCTCTGTGGTGCATGTGATACCTAAGTAATACAGTAGTGTAGCAAACTAGTTAGTTAGGAATTCTAATCCTGACCCTGCCAACTGTGATAATGTGTGTGAGTCCCTGAGAGATGTGACTGTGTCATCCTTGACACCTGATTTTGTAGACAGGCACATGTACTACACCTACCTTATCCCTCCTTTTTCACTATTATTGATGTTACTCACTTTCAAATATACCTTTGGACAACTCTCCAACATGTAAGCTCTGTGGTGCATGCAATAACTGCATAGAAATGTAATAACAATACATAGTCAGGCAGGGGGTTGAAACCCTGCACTGGTAAGTGTGTGACACAAACATGCTTAGCTTTTACTCTCCTACCCACTTCCTTTCTTACTTTGTCTCTGTCTGTCTCTCTTACTCCCTCTCTGGTGGATGTGGAGAAGTACACCTACTTTACTTAGGCAGCAGCTTGTGTTTTGTAAGTGATGCTCATGATCAGCTGATGGCATGTGCATGAATTGCAGTCCCCCACTAGCTAATTGCATGTGGAACAACTGTGGTAACATTCCCATAGCCAATTGCATGGAAACACACTCCTATAACTAAGAACATCATGTGGGTGTTGGTCCTTTTCATTCACTGTGAGCAGGACTTCATGTCGGTGTTTGGCAAACAGCATCATAGAGGGTAGTGGGCTATATCTCTTACAACATATACTGTGGAGACAGGCCAACAAACAGGAGGGGGATGTTCCAGACATGAGTACAAAATGTAAGTCTTGCTCTTCTACATTTGAAGTAATGTTGGTTTAACAGGGCTTGTGTGGATATGGCTGGTATACATGATTTAATACCTGTCATAACAGTGTTATGTGGTTGAGGAAACCCCCACCTGTAGGGCTATCTGCAGACTGGCCAATGTTTGGAGTCTTACATGTGTTGTGTTACTCCCAGATGACCTATCTTTAGAAATGCAGTAGCATAGTCTGAGGATCGCAGTCAGTACATGGTTACATCCATGAGAGTTACTGACTTCATATCTCTCAGAAGACATATGTCACAACAAACCCTGTTACACCAGTAAATGTATGAGGTTATCACAGAAACATGTCAATATTGGCCCTGTGTTTGTGCCTCCAGCTACAACTCTGTCAGTCTTTGTACATATGTCGTGCAGTAAGAGGTACATATGTTCAGTACACCATCATTTATTGACATCATACCTGATAACAAGCCAGTGAGATATCAGACTTCTAGACATGTTATGTATAGTAGAGGTTATATCTAACTAGTGGGTAATATGTGGGCTTGTGACCTCTGCTCCTCTGGTTATTATGTGTCAGGACAGACAGGAGTGTGTGAATGCATAAATTGTGTGAGCATATAGTATTTACGTGATATCCCCATTTACATGGCTGTTAACATGCACTTTGTCAGGCTTGGTCCACACATCTTGCACTAAGGGGTTCTGTGTATACCTCAGAACTGACCAGAGTGTGTCAGACTGTCCACATTTATTGGTCATATCTCTGCTGTATTCCACAGGCCCATTACTGTTATATCTGTGGTACTGTACTATGATGGTCTTAGGATGTCTGTCAGTAACTGATGGCATACATGTCAAAATCAGATGTGACTTCCCACACACAACATTTGTTAAGACAACCCCTGTTACAGTAGCAACAGTCTACATTTATACCTGCAATACTTACATGACATCCCCTTGCACAAAGAGGTTGGAACTATTGGTGCTGAGGTATGACTGTGCATGTGTGTGTGTGTGTGTGTGTGTGTGTGTGTGTATATATATATATATCCATATATCTATATAGATATATGCACATATACATGTATATATCTATATAGATATATACACATATACATGTATACATACATATATGGATATATATATATATATATATATATATATATATATATATATATATATATATATATATACACACATATATATATATATATATATATATATATATATATATATATATATATATATACATACATATATATATACATACATACATATACCTACATATACCGAGGTGGGAAGTTTCAAAGCCCCAATGCCAAAGGATAACGCTGTCCAAGCTGCAAAATCCTTTACTAATGCACTCAACGGGCACCTAGAAGAATGCATGGATCGTGC
>NC_056737.1:470178532-470191032 GCF_019279795.1 Protopterus annectens | reverse complement strand
AACAGCTAAATGAGTAGTCCTCTGCAGCCTCAGAGTCTGTCCAGTGTACCATTCCATATGTGCCTGCACCTCCATGATGGCCTGAAACATGCATCTGGTGGTACCAGATGTGGCACTTCTGCCAGGGGCACAATGACCAGCAGCCCTCCCATGAGCACCCCTGTAATCTGCCTATGTGGTACCCCACTGGACATCTGGCTATGGCTGCTGTGTCCAGACACATGTGCCATAGATAACACACTGTCCTGTCCCATGCCACCAACTGTCAGCTGTCCCTCAGTTATAGCACTGGTAATGGGGTATGTATAGGCATTGTGACTGTGTGCGAAGATGGAGTGGATAACAGTGGGATGTCAAACGATGGCGCAGCTTCAGACCCTGGCAACTCCGCCTGTGCCTCAACACACCTATCATCATTTTCTGGGTCTGTATGGACACCAACATCAGATTGCCTGCAGGAGGGACCCTGACCCACCTCGCCACCTGTGAGGGGAAAACAAGAAATGTACTTTAAGACCTGTACGTCATTGCTTAACAGTACACACACGCACTCACGCACACACACGCACACACATGCACACACACACACAGACCCTGACATTCCACCATACTACTTACCTGTCCCTGAGTTTACAGAATGTCCTTAGTTTTTTCTCTTAATTTCCCCATCCTGCATCAGTCTTGAATAATTACAGTTAATAATACCAATCATTAATGTATCATTCTTCTAATTGCTTAGAAAAGTGATCACAAAACATGACCTGTTACTCCATTACCTCTTTAACTTGATTGGAGTTGTTTTTTCAAAGACTCCATGATGTCATCCAGTGTTCACCCTGGTTTTGTCCAGATGTCTTGAGCATGGCCCCCATATGTTATGGGCTACTACAGTCACTCAATAATGTCACGCACTGGAGTGTCATACGTAACTATTGTTCAGTAGATGCAAGATCTGTTGCTCTATTAACTTTTTATGTGGACTACATCAATATTTGGAAACACTCTCTGGTGTTATCTAGTAATTCCCCAATGCATCTTTAGTGCTGCATGCGTGGGTATTCTTTCACTTTTCTGCTGATTGCAATTAAAACAGTATCCGTGGTGTCTAGTTTTCCCAATGCATGTTTCATGCTGCAGACTTTATTATACTGTCAGCTGTCTGAGATTACATGTCAGAAAAGTATTCCTGGTGTCCTATGTGTCTGTCCATGTCCATGTACTGCACAATTTCAAAGGGAAGTTGAGAGGTATGAACAACCCCACACACACATGTGCATACATGGACACACACACAAACACACACATTCTACACACATCAACCCCCCCCCCCTACACTCCACCAGATAGCACTTATAGAAAAAACCCCCACACACTTACAGGTGAGGTTGTCAACATGCATGACGTATGGCACTCAACAGCATGCAGTGCAGCTATAGTCAATCCCTGCTAGCAACATTATACATCTCTGTGATGCATGGGTTGTATTAGTAAGTGATGCCCCTTCCCCTGGAACACACTGCACCCATGTACACAGTATTGCTGTGCATCTGTTTGGCACCCTACCATGTACTGTGCACCATACCTCACAGGTGTACACACTATTGCTGAATGTGTATATGTGTGTTAGATATGTAGACTCTGCTGCTCACAGCCCCTATGTGTTTGTCCAACACATACCTGGGATTCATAGTGAGCTTTGGATCTCTGCTTCAGTGCACTGTTGTGTTTCATGATGACACCCCCTCTCCACCCTCAGCCTTTTTTCAGATGCTTGACAACTATGGCCTACAGATGTGTGTCATTTTGCAGTGTCCCAAACTCTGAACACCTTGTGTACTGGCCTAGTCCTTGCTAATGAATGGCAAACATACAGGTGTACACTGGCACTGGCAAGATACAGATGAGGATGGTGGGCCTGAGGTGGGGCGAGTTGTTGGTTGTGCAGCTCATGTATCTTAATTGATGCTGTCTGTAGGCTTCCAATGTGGTCTTGGTACACCAGTACACATAGCAACACATGTCTTCTGGGGACCTTTACTGTTATGCAATACGCTACCTGTAGGGAGGCCTGGGTGATGTTTCCTATGGTACAACTGACACATCTGATTACCCTAACCCATGGGCCACACTTATGCAGAGTCCAGGCAATTGCCGACAGAGGTACTGCACAGCCAGTACTTGCTAGACATTCCTGCAACTCCCTCAGTGTTGTGGCATGACCAGTTTGCAACATGTGTCATCATCTGTCTTGGATGGCCATCTGTTTATTTTCTACATTAATCCTGTCCCATACATCCTCACCACATACATGACTGTCTGCACTGTTTGCCATGGTATATGCAATGGTGAGGTAAGGCTACATGTCCAACTCCTGGGTGCTATCTGTTGGGTATGGGATCCATTCCATGGCTTGTAAGATGTGTGCAATCCACAGCTGCCTCTGTTGCAGCTAAGTGGGCACATTTGATGGCCAAATGTCTTGGACAGCAGACTATTTATTGGTGTGACATTGAGGACCTGTACTTGCTGGAAGGTCCATACTCATGAAGAGTGCATGCTGTCAGTACCTCAAAAGCTGCTTCCATAATATGTTATCTGGAGTGTATGCACACATATGCTTCTAGTGTTTGTGAAGGTATGTATTCCCCATATTTGCTGTCCTAATATAGGATTCCATATTATACATTCATTGCTCATGTTAGGACCACATTGCAGGTTGTAAGGGTTAAGGGTTATGGAATGCAGTATTGTGATATGCCATAGTGTAGATCTATAACAGTTGCCATTGTAATAGTGGTATATACACTGTTGTAGCACTGTATAAGGATGATGTTTCAGACATGTCCCTACTGTTGGCCATTTGTCCCACCATGATGTTCATCTCTCTGCACATATTTTGCAATGACAGGTTGTTAGTAATATTAGAGGACTCTTACATACCCTTCAGATATGCCACCATGGTGACCATTGTTTCGCAGTGCAGTTAACAGCAACAATACGCTAACATGTAGAGCATGCATTAGGGGTAAGTGTGTTACATGTCTGCATGGAATATACCATGGCCATAACATGACCAGTGTATTGGCAAACCTGAACAAACACCATACTCACCAGCTACAGGCTGCTGCCCTGGAGGTATACCAGAGGGACCTACATAAATTTGTGAGAGATGTGATGTCAGTAGCCACACCTGTGGCATTGGTATGGGGTATATGCAGTATTACAGTACATCAACAGTACAAACCTACAATACTACAGATTATGCACATCTGTTTATTACTACAACACAGCAGCAGACTATATATATTTCATCTAACATATCCATGATCTAACTCTACAGATGCGGATGGATATACAACAGTGGTCTACTGACATGCCCTGTGGCCTTATCTGCATGCTCCTCAGCCATTGTGTGGGTAGGACCCACCTCCACTATGCTGTCTGCTGGGTCTTGTGTGTGTGGGCAGGTAGGTGCCCCGAGGCTGGCGAGGAGCTCCTCAACATGTGTCGGGGGGGCTGGATAGCATGACTCCCCCTGTTGCAAGCTGGTCCCCCATAACCGCATCAGCATGCTGATGGGCATGGCGGAGTAAATCAGTGCATCAGTGTCGGATCTGCTCATAACTGCTGTTATGCAGGCCAACATCGTTTACCCTGTGGAAAAGATCATTCCACAGGGTGGTCCTCTCCTGCAGATCATGGGCTGTACGCCCAAATAGGATGTTGTAGTGCTGCACCAGGTATGTGATGATGACATCATTCTCCTCCGCTGTGTACATAGGAAGTCTCTCCCTGGATATATTGCCTGAAAGACATAAAGAGGGAAACAGGTCTGAGGATCTCATACTGCAAGGATATGATAGTTGTTAATACACATCTCTGTTTTCCCCCCACCATATCTGCAACAACAATCTGATCACACAACTCAACAGGTATGTCTACAAAAGACCTACCGTTGGGACATATATCGTATTGTGCAACAATTTGTGCTATGTGTTTGTAGTCATGTTCCATGTTGAAGCACTATCATTGGTGGCCTTTTATGAACAATGTCACCTGTATGCCATTATAAGGGCCACTATGGTTCCATATTTGCATGTGCTCTGTTTGCTATGTGAATGCTGCACATATGTTGTTTTGTGTTAATGGGGATATCTATGCATGCTGTTAGACATAATCCCGGAATGTGTGGACTATTACTACTGACATATGTTCTATAACAGAGACACAATAGCATGTTTGGGTAACAGTTGCCAGCAGAATCACCCCTCCCACCTCAATCTGGCCATATTATCAGGCCACAAGACATCTGGGACCCACCCTGGGACCTCATCATCTACTGGTCTTGCACTACCTTCAGATGGAATCAACTCAGGGGATGGTGTGTCCCCCAGGAGCACACACAGACAGGATCCTGTCACCCGAAGTCAGGTCCAGGGTCTGGTGCATAGGGAGCTCCACAGAGACTTGGGAGATGTGCTACAGCACCTTGAGGCCCTCAGTACACAATCACAGGGTCTGCATGCTCCTCCTGTTCAGCCCCCAGCCCAGGCACCTTCAGGGCCATGAAGATGATGCTGTGACTGCCCATGGGTGAGGACCTTGGTCCCATTGTTTCCATATGGGGGCTCATGGGCTTCCACATTCCAGACAACACTCCCCATCCAAGGTGTTTACCCACCACATGTGTCATATACCGCCCCTGTATGCTGTCTTGTCTGTCTTCCAACCCACCCTACCTCCCCAAATATACCTACTATCCTTCCCCAAATTACCAATCCCACTTTCACAAACAAGGGCAATGTGTTTCCAACATGGGGTTCACACCAGACGTAACTGTCCATTTTGCACGTACTTACTGCTGTATATATATATATATATATATATATATATATATATATATATATGTGTGATGTTCCCTCACACATATCATGCAACACTGTCATGCAAAAGTAGGGGACGTGTATTTATATAAAATGTGTGTGTGTGTGTGTGTGTGTGTGTGTGTGTGTGTGAGTGTGTGTGTGTGTGTGTGTGTGTGTGTGTGTGTGTGTGTGTGTGTGTGTGTGTGTGTGCATGTGTGTGTGTGTTTGTATATATGTAGACATACACGTATATATATATATATATATATATATATATATATATATATATATATATATATATATATATATATCTATATAGGGTGCATTCAAACATCAGGTCCACACTCTCTAACTCTCCTTCCTGCACAGCTGCACTGTTCTGCCTTGCTACGACACAGACAACTGCCACATGTGGACACAGCCTAACATTAGGGAGTATATATATGGACAGATTGCAGGTAAGCCTATTACACACCTATGGCATTTATGCACGCTACATTACACATTAACATGGCTGTCCTGCAAGTACTGGGCTCTGAAACTCATGTGTCCATCATAACGGCATTACTTCCACCACCAGCTATTGGCCACACTAATATACATGTCTTGCAGTACACAACACACACTATGATGGCTTAGATGTTGTCATTCAATGCTGATCTGCACAGTTGACAGGTATGGCTCACTGCCCACAGGGACAGACACTATTGTCCATAGCAGTTGTTCAGCTGGACATCATTACAACTACAACACCTGATGGCAAATACAAATCATTCCACATCATCTATCCCAATATTATGGACCAAGTACTATATTCAATTACATGCATATATGCTTCACATACCTGTTGTGGGATTGTTGTCTCTTCTGGATACAGTTTGCTGTGTCCCCTTAATCAATCTGGAATGTCTGTAGGTTCATTTTTTGAACAACATTATATTTACTGGATGTTTGTATGTTTTTTTTTCTTTCTCTCTCTCTCTCTCTCTCTCTCTTTCTCTCTCTGTCTCTCTCCACTACATGGATTGAGCTGCTTAGAATAGACTTCAGCATGGATTTTGTAGGTGAGGCACGTGATCTGTTGATGGCCTCTGCACCAGTTAGTGTCCACCACTTGCTACCTGCATGCAGCCTGCTGTGTAGTACTTCCAATTACTACTGTCATGGCAACCCACTATTATAAATTCCTAATTCATTTGGGCGTGGTCTCTTTACCTTTCCTGTATGGAGAACATCCTTCCTGTGTGTGGGCAGGAGTGTTACAGGCAGCAGGTAGCAATACCTCTTACAAGAGGACTTGCAGACACAAGCTGACTGCATATTTGTATAAAGTTCCAGACCTACAGACAGTGTGAGTAGTGTTGTTATATGCATTGTATACCACTATTGTTACTGGGTTTGTGTGTACATACTAGTTTAGCATGGAATGCAGTCTGTATGCATAGCTCTCAACTGTGGGCCTGTCCACATGATAGCCAGAGGATTGGCTGTTATGTTTTGTCTGTCAACCACACAGGTCTTGTCTCAGATATATCACTGGCATTCTCTCTGAGTGCTATCAGTACATGGCTACATCCATTTGTGTTTCTGACTTCATATTCCTGGCTAAGGGTATGTTGCAACAAATCCTGTAACACCAACAACTTTCTCAGTGTATAACAACAACATTGCAAATATGGCCCTGTCTTCCAGCCTCTGTCCTCCACCTGTATACCAGGCTTTATCCATATGACATGCAGTAAGAGGTTGTTATGTAGTGGCCTGTGATTATGTCGTGCTGCCATTCCTGCCATCATTCCAGTGATGTTGTGGTCCCCACACATATTGCGGGGTAGGGTCCCTATATATATATATATATATATATATATATATATATATATATAGCTGGAAAAAATGTGTGTACCCTTGTGTAGTTCAAAGGTCAGTGTATGTAACACTGTTATATGCCCCTGCAAGTCATTCTATGAGGGTGGGGTATGCACCATATATAACCTAGGCTGTTAAAACATGTGAGGGATATCAGTAGTAAGACACCTTAAGGTATATGGCTGTAAACTTTCATACATTTCACCTTGGGAACATTGGTGGGCTAGTGCTTACTGTCATAAAGACTGTTCTGTTTGTTAGTGTGATAGTAATGTTTTAAGTTAAACAAGCAAAATGAGGAAAGCTGGAAAACACCAAAACCAAAATGTCCAAACACAGCTTCAGGGTTATAGCCAATGAATATCCAAGAACCAAGTGGCTAAAGTACTGAATAAAACTTTCTTTATTAACGCTGGTAAATCCAACAGGTACAACACGTTTTTGTTGCAAAATGCAACTTCTTCAGACAATAAAAACTCTTGAATGATCAGTTTAAATACACCTTGATTTATCACATGTTGTTCCAATTAAAAATTAAAGCCATATACCTTGAGAAACTGTATTCTATAACAAGACAATGCTCTACCGTGTAAAACATATATACTAAATGCATATACACAAAACATACCTATAGCACAATTTACCAACTATAAGATACTGAAAAAATAGTTTAAAACATTATAAAACCTCTGAATATTAAAATATATTATTTATACTATAATAGCCTTAAGTTTTAATATGGGCTTAATAGAAATGTAGTCGTTTAACCCCGTTTTTTTATTTGATTGCAGGAAAATTTGCCAGTGGGTCTCCTTTTGTTCCAACCTGGCCTGCCATGGTCCCCCCCTAGGGTTCTTTTCTATGCTTTCCAGTACAAAAAATCTATATCTGGCTGTGGGACATGTCAATGTATGTTTGTACAAAGCATTGTTGGTATTAGCTTTCTGTACATCGTACATATGTTCATATATCCTACGTCTAAGTGTACGCTCTGTTTTGCCCACATAGTATGATGGGCATTCTGTACAGATTGCCAGATATACTACTCTTTGACTGTTGCAGTTGGAATATTCCCTAGCCTTGATAACCCTAACCGCGACAGGATAGGGACACAGACACCAATGTATTCGAACATGCTTTCATTACACAGTACAGTAACAACTCCAATGACATTAGGAATATTATTGTACAGGAATGGGAAGCATTTAAGGCATTTACAGACTTACCCAACCTGCAAGGAAAAGAAATTAAAACCGTCTTTAGTAGGGGCAGAAACATTAAGAGCTTGTTGGAGCAAGCCCCCTGTCAGACTAAAACATCACGTATAATGTGGACATTTAAATGTGGTACCTGCTCACAATGCCCTTACATTATACAGGAAGAGCAAGTGACGATTACAGCTTTGAATAGGGTTATCAAGGCTAGGGAATATTCCAATTGCAACAGTCAAAGAGTAGTATATCTGGCAATCTGTACAGAATGCCCATCATATTATGTGGGCAAAACAGAGCGTACTCTCAGACGTAGGATATATGAACATATGTACGATGTACAGAAAGCTAATACCAACAATGCTTTGTATAAACATACATTGACATGTCCCACAGCCAGATATAGATTTTTTGTATTGGAAAGCATAGAAAAGAATCCTAGGGGGGGACCATGGCAGGCCAGGTTGGAACAAAAAGAGACCCATTGGCAAATTTTCCTGCAATCAAATAAAAAAACGGGTTTAAACGACTACATTTCTATTAAGCCTATATTAAAACTCAAGGCTATTACAGTATAAACAATATTTTAATATTCAGAGGTTTTATAATGTTTTAAACTATTTTTTAGTATTTCATAGTTGGCAAATTGTGCTATATGTATGTTTTGTGTATATGTACTTAATACACATGTTTTACATGGTAGAGCATTGTTTTGTTATAGAACACAGTTTCTTAAGGTATATGGCTTTAATTTTTAATTGGAACAACATGTGATAAATCAAGGTGTATTTAAACTGATCATTCAAGAGTTTTTATTGTCTGAAGAAGTTGCATTTTGCAACGAAAACGTGTTGTACCTGTTGGATTTACCAGCGTTAATAAAGAAAGTTTTATTCAGTACTTTAGCCACTTGGTTCTTGGATATTCATTGGCAATAACCCTGAAGCTGTGTTTGGATATTTTGGTTTTGGTGTTTTCCAGCTTTCCTCATTTTGCTTGTTTGGTGTCTTTATGGAGGATACAGGGGAGATATCTACTGCCGATATCCAAGCTTCTGCATTTCGCTCTGAGGTGGGCGAAATACGTAAGTTGTCCGGTCAACTTAGCGAACTTATTGACATACTAGTTCCCTTAGGGAAGGGGCTACAAAGAATGCTTTTGCAACCCGTTACTTCACGCACTACCGACGGCCAAGAAGGGTTGGTACACATGGCTCATGGACAAGGAAGTACAACTACATCAGCGGTCACCGGAAGTTCCTCTAATACCGCAGATTTCAACAAAACGCCTAGGATTTTACAAATGAACGCTGAAACTGATTCGGGAGCGCAGAGAGAAGCTGATTTTTTAAACATGCCCATTTCATCCTTCCAAGAATGGTACAAGGATATTCCAGCATTGAATACATCGCGGAGCCCGCATTTAGCGAACGCTAGGACTTCAACATTTCAGGACTCCATGAAGGCACTAGAATCCAGCCTTTATAGGTACCGTAGACTGCATTTAGATAATCAATATTTAAAAGAATGTTTAAATAAACGTATGGTACCTAAGGGGCTTAGGGTTCATAAGTACCCTAACAATGTGGTTAAAGACACTGAATTTTACCACGAGTTAATTACTGCATTTGATACCTGTGGGTTGGCCATTGTTGAGGCCATCATTAAAAATAATGAAAAGGAAATTAACTTGCTTGATAGGGAGATTTTTAAACACAATGAAGCAGTTACCACAGATCTCTTATTTCAAGTAAGAGAAAGTAAAAACCAGTACTACAAATTAAGACAGGACATAGATAGTAAATGTGACATTATTATTAAGAGGAAATGTAGAAAGTTGCAAAGGGACACCAAAGAATACAGCGAGGGTAATCAATACCCTGTGCCACCTGCTTCTCAACCCCATTATTTTAATTATCAAAGAACTGTCTCCTTCTCCGAACAGTTACCTAACGAACAAGAACAGGGTTCGGACAGGGTAGATGAATGGGTAGTCGACCCATTACCAAGGAGGTCAGAAAGGATTCGTAATCAAAGGGGAGTACCCCAGTCTTTTTTGGCTCCAAGTCCCCCTCACAGGGGGAATATGAGGAATTACACCAGCAGACATTAGGGGACAATATACAGGTTACCTCAAGTGAGCTACCCTCACAAGGGGAACACGAGGTATTATATGAGCAGATATCAGGGAATACTACACAGGTACCCCCAGGTATTAATGTACTGTCCAACAGTGCCACTCAGGAGTCTGAAATTTCTCCCATTATTTGCAAATTGGGTGGTTACTCCATTTATAATTATAGTCATCTGGAGATTACGGAAACTTTTTTCCAACTTTTTACCAAGGGCCTGAAATACGTCCCTAGTTGTTATAGTGACACTACACAAGTCATTATCGACTTAAAACTCTTCATTAGGAAGCTTAATTTAGAAAACCTCATGGGCCATACAGATTACATCAGGGAGGATACCCCACATAGAAATAGTACCTTTAATCCACCATTGCATCCGCAATTGAAAAATCTGGAAATGAGAATTGAACAAAGAATACGGAACCAGGGTAGACACAGAAAACGAGCGCCTAATTTAACTACATCTGAGAGACAGCTCTTGGAATCTTTAAGACAGGACCCTACTATTAGAGTCATGGAACCAGACAAGGGAGGGGGCATGACAGTAATGGACCAGGTATTATACGAAGGAAAAATGCTCCATATCCTTAACAATACCAGTAGATACACTACTGTGTCCATAAACGAGATCAATATAGGTCATAAGAAAATAGACCTTACTATTAGACAGTTGCTAGAAGTAGGAGCGATTGATCAGGACACCTACAATTTTTTAAATAACATGGAACCTAAAATACCTTCCATGTTTGGTGTCCCGAAGGTCCACAAAAATTTACTAGACCCCCCCCTGCGACCCATAGTAGCGGCCAAGGGTTCTAAGATATCTACCATTTCCAAATTCTTGGATTACAAATTTAAGAAATTATGGCCCAAATCTACTCACCTTCTTAAAGATTCCTGGGAATTTTTAAAGCAGATAACTTCAGATCTCTTGGTACCCAACCTTACATTTCTTACTATCGATGTGGTGGACCTGTTCTCTGTGATCCCACATGCAACAGGTCTAGAGTGGTTGGATGAGGCCATTACAGCTAGCCCGAAAGCAGAATCTCGGGACAATTTTTTGATTACGAGTTTAATGAAATTAGTACTTCATAACAATTTCATTCATTTTGGTGGAGAGTATTACAAGCAAACTTCTGGTGTGGCTATGGGGGCTAACTGCGCTCCGACGTATGCAGACATCATACTTTCTATTTGGGAGAGTAAATTTGTATTTAACAGTACCTTCAAACAACATTGGATAGCTTACTATAGGTTTCTGGACGACATTTGTATTTTTTGGACAGGGACCTATAGTGACATTCAGGAGTTTATGGAATATTTAGCTTCCACAACTAACTTCCTTACTTTTACCCATCACATTTATGATGACAAAGTAGATTACTTAGATGTTCTGCTCAGTAAGAAACCACCGAGGGGCTTTAAATCTAATGTATTTAGAAAGCCCACTTATTCCAACAATTACATCCACTTTAACAGCTCGCACCCCTCACACCAGAAAAGAAGTATTGTGAAGGGGCAATACGTCAGAATATCACGTATGACGTCAGAGGATGAAGATTTCCTCATGGAATGTCAGAAATTGATGTCCATGTTCCAGGAGAGGGGGTATCCAGTTTGGTTTATTAGTCCAATTCAGGAACAAGTTATTTCCGGTAGAAAAGATAAATATGCCCCAGTGTTAGGGGTAGGTACTTCTACCGCGACAGGATAGGGACACAGACACCAATGTATTCGAACATGCTTTCATTACACAGTACAGTAACAACTCCAATGACATTAGGAATATTATTGTACAGGAATGGGAAGCATTTAAGGCATTTACAGACTTACCCAACCTGCAAGGAAAAGAAATTAAAACCGTCTTTAGTAGGGGCAGAAACATTAAGAGCTTGTTGGAGCAAGCCCCCTGTCAGACTAAAACATCACGTGTACGTAAGGGGACATTTAAATGTGGTACTTGCTCACAATGCCCTTACATTATACAGGAAGAGCAAGTGACGATTACAGCTTTGAATAGGGTTATCAAGGCTAGGGAATATTCCAACTGCAACAGTCAAAGAGTAGTATATCTGGCAATCTGTACAGAATGCCCATCATACTATGTGGGCAAAACAGAGCGTACACTTAGACGTAGGATATATGAACATATGTACGATGTACAGAAAGCTAATACCAACAATGCTTTGTACAAACATACATTGACATGTCCCACAGCCAGATATAGATTTTTTGTACTGGAAAGCATAGAAAAGAACCCTAGGGGGGGACCATGGCAGGCCAGGTTGGAACAAAAGGAGACCCACTGGCAAATTTTCCTGCAATCAAATAAAAAACCGGGGTTAAACGACTACATTTCTATTAAGCCCATATTAAAACTTAAGGCTATTATAGTATAAATAATATATTTTAATATTCAGAGGT
>NC_056737.1:470148532-470173532 GCF_019279795.1 Protopterus annectens | reverse complement strand
CAATGCAGCCTCTGCAGCCTACAGGCATGGACTTCCTGATTCACAGTCTGCTCTGTTGCCGCTGTCAAAGACATAAGAGGAATATTTAGCCATACCTATACATGATATACATAAGCTGGCAATTATTAAACAGGAAGTAGAATGAGTACTTGCACACTGCTGGGACATCACCCCTCTGCCTAGCTTCTTGGATCCACTGATCCAAGAACTCCCTCTTCCTATGTTTCAGATAGGCATAGTGATGCCTGACCTGCTCACCAGTTTGAGGGATGCCAGTGGCACTGGTGAAATGACGGGTGAGATGGTCCCAGGCTTCCACTTTATATTGGGGGCCCTGCAGCAGTCTCTCTTCATGGTCTTTTACGAGGAGTCCTGACATGACCTTGGACTTCTGGATGCCCCAGTGCTGTGCTCGAAAGTGATGGCTTATTGGTTAACTGCTGTGACTATAGTGTACAAGGTCCTGGGTTCAAGACCTGCAATGCATGTTTATTTTGTTGCTGGGCAGAACAGGGGTTGTTGGATACAGAGAGATTAAGGCACTTTTAAGCAGTTGTAAGCAGGTTTGCGCAATGGTAAGCAATGTTAACTTCCAGTTAAATATGCTTACAGAGAATTAGCTTCAAATTTGCTTAACCTGTGTGCGCATTGCTTCCCCAAGCGTAAACAGGCTTAAACCTGCTTATTATTGCTTAAAAGTGCCTATTCCCACTTATCCCTGCACTAATTTAGTCAGAAATGAAACATGCGTACAGTGGTAGATTTGGACACTCTATGTATTTATCATTCATTACACACTATAACTTTGTTTAGTATCCCTGATTCATGTGTATGTATAATGTATGGGGCACTTGTGTTTATCTGTGGATTTTTCCACATTATTACATTGACACCTCACATCTGCACTTAATGCAGTACTCCAGATCACAAATATATGTTATTTAGTAGGTTATACAGCAGAAAAATGTTCATATATTGCTTTCACATGGAAAATGGAATTTACTACAGTGAGGATCAAACTGGGGATGACTGCTTGCAAAGCAAAAGCTCTGACCACTACACTATTGCAGTACTGCTTCAACAGAGTCTATCTTGATATTTATCTTCTTGTGCTATTTAAGCTACAGTATGCTAGCTAACCAATGGGCCAACCCGTGCACCTATGGTTAAATTTAATCTGTTTTATAAAAAAACAATTCTACTGTTATTTTCTCTAGGAAAGGACAGATTACACTGATTGCTGTGGATTCCTGCATGTATCTGCACATTTGGCAGACATCCTTGCAACCCCCATACCTCAAAACCTCTTCATGCAAAATATCTGGACAAAGCTTAACAAAATGAGGTACAGTTAGGGACATATTTTAAATATTACTCTTATAAACTTAGGTAAGTTGCTAGAGTAACAGGATTTGTTTTAATATGACGTTTCTGATGGATTTGGTGTCTAAAACTCAAATGTATGCCATTAGTTAACGACTTCAATCCTGACATCATCCCAGTGATTTTCCAGGACAAATGGGGTACAGACCAACTGTAAGGGCAAAATATATGGACATTCTGCGAAGATCTGTACAGTTGGGAGGTATGCAACCCCCTATGAGCATTCTCGTCCATTCTAATTGCCGGACAGCAATTCTTGAGTGCAGGGGCATATGTATTGTGAGAACTCTGCTCTCAGACACCCCCCTACACTCATCCACACTCCTTGTCCATTTAGGAGCAGAGGCAGCATGCCTTCATTACTATGCATGTCGCGCTGCCGTGCTGCTCTTAAACAGTTGTTTCCATGCAGGAATAAGCTATTCCTGCATGGAACCTTACTGAATCCCGGGGATTATTTCCACATGCATGGCATTATGTCTCTGCTTAGAGAAGATGGTGAGACACCTCCCACAAACATGGCAAAACACCTAAGCAAGTAATCCATACTTTGATAAAAAAAATACATTTCCATACTGCAGGTGTATATTGCATTATTTTTTTCATTTCCATATGTGTTAAGGAATTTATTGATAATTTTTAACAGAGTGAATTCATGCAGTGCAATAGTTTCCCTAGAAGTGTTTAGTTTATTGACATAAGTTCAAAACCTGAGAAATTTCAATTATGGTACCTAATTTTGTTTTGCTTCCCCCTTCCATCCCTCTCCATCCCAGACAGAACCATTCAGAAATGAATAGGTCAGACTTTGTCAAACACACATGAAATGTAAAAGGTTTAACCTCAAGCATTTACAGAAAACCACTTGAGATTCATGCAATACTCCTTCTAAGTCCAAAATGACACTAAGGCTTCATTCCAGCAGAATCACAGATACTGTGCAGAACTTGTTCCAGTGTAATCAAAATACTACAAAACAGAGTCCATATTTTTCTGTTTAGAGAAAACATGGGTATCACGAATAAACATGACTTTATCATGAAGGATCCCCTTCAACACTGTATAGAGGAAGTGCAAAAGTAGAAGACACGTTTAGGGAAGGCAGATTGAAGACCTTCATATGGGATGGGGAAGCATGTGTGTAGCAAAGCCTTAGTGTTGAACACTTGAATGATATTGAGTTATTTGCATATATCCTATGGTCCCGCCTACAAAAGACATTTAAGATATTATACTGTGAAGACTCTGTGTTATCTAGGGTCTTTCTGTTTGTTGTTGGCTTTTATGTGTGCCCTTTTTACCCTTTGTGTAGATTTAGAAGGAAGGATGAGAGTAAAGAATGAGACAATGCCACTTTAGCAGCTAATTAAAGAGGGCATAGTATTATTTTATTTTGCATAAGAGGACACCATCTTTGAGCAATTGTCCTCTTGTAATATATCATTTCAACAAGTTATAAAATGCAGGTCCTGCTTAAAAAGGGAGGCCTAGGGGCTGGAAACTTAAGTTTCAGAAAGTTCAAAGGGTGATAGTTAACCAGATGTAAAAAATGAAACTGCAAATTTCAAATGTCAGTATAGTCATAGAGTTACAAGTTCCGTGTTCTCTATAACTCTTACAAAGAAATTCTAAGGAGTAGTCTTGGGGCTGGTCATGCTGGACTTTACAGGAGCTGTAAAGAAATTATAGCTGCAGTCTGGTAATATTTAAATGATGCTTGTGGCTAAGTAATAAACTTCACTAAACTACAGACCCATGTTGCGTTACTACAATTAAAAACCTAGTGATAGTAGAGACTATAAAGTATGTCTGCACACATTGTTCAGCTATAATCTAGAACAAAGTCCAGTGTTGTGCAAGTAATGCTAAAGCAAACAAAACTGTAGTTTTGTTACTATCAAATTTACACCTTTACCACAAGAGCCTGCTGACAAATCAGCAGCCATTGCTTTTCCATCTTGTCAGATTAAAATACACTATGCTGTTACATTTATTATCTACTAAATTATTTGCTCCAAGTGTGTTTAGGGTTTGCCTTATTTACTTTATGTGCATAAGTAATATCTGCTCTGATAAAGGCTCTATTTTATCTGTTAAACTTAACAGCTGTTGTCCTGGCATTTCTTATGTACAAACTACATTTCTGTGTTCTCTGAATCCGGCAGCTTAATTCAATGCATGATGCGCCATAACAAAAGACTATGCAGTCATTTATGTAACAATAAGGTAAAAAAAAAAAAAAAACACATAACCAGTTCTTTTTTAGTAGCACTTCTTAGCCTTATATAATTAGCATTACTGTCCTGACAGATTTTAAGTATTTAATCAATGCCAAATATTGTCTGCATTTATTCTGGTGATGTAGTTCTGTTCCTGCTTAGTCTGCTGTCACTGACTTGCTGGCCATCTGTGTCACTGAGAACCTCTACAATACAATCCATGCATCTTCTGCTGCAGTCTGGCAGGGCTCTTCTTTAACCTTTCCCTACTTATTTAGTTATTGGCTTATATTCCACTAAGGAGTGTTGCTCCTTGCCATTTTACAGTGTAATGATTTGCAGCTGAGCTAGTTTTATTGCAGCTTTTTTCTGAAGCATTTGTTGTGTTCCTTCTTTATAATGTTGGGTAACCTAACCAACACCCTGTCTTTGGCTGATCTCTTTCCTGCAAGCCTTCCAGGACTATAACTCAGACATCCCCAATGTATACCTTTGGTGTAGTTAAAGTTACTTGTTAGCTGACTACAGAGCTGAAATGATGCTGGTGGAATCCTGACAATTGTGGGGATGATAAACGCAAAATTATATTTAATTTACTGGCGAAAAAATATAACATTACATCACAGGACACACCCTAAATGTTCTACTGCCATCCTCCTCCCTGTTCATGTAAGGATTTTTTTTTTCTTTTACCTAAGATTACTTAGACACAAAGAGGTGGCTGCTACACATCCCACAAGAGAAAGAGAAAGAGGGGTCAGTAGCCTGGGATGCTTCTCAAAAACATGTCTTTCTCTGCAGAAAATGGAATCTGTCAGCACACGAATGGAATCTTCTACACTGATGCTTAAAATGAATTAAAGACAATGGCAGCTATTTGTTAACTTTTCCATGCTAGCATCATTATCTATCTATCTATCTATCTATCTATCTATCTATCTATCTATCTATCTATCTATCTATATAGATATAAGGATCTACTTCACAAGCTCAAAGTTTCAAAACTTCGAACTGCAAATGGTTGAGACCAAAAGGTCGAAATTTTGAAACTTCAAAATTGTAATATTAAAAAAATAAATAAATAAAAACAAACAAAAAATGTTTACATTTTCCCCACACCCCCTGATAAATAAAATACACCAACTCTGAGATCACACTACAGTGAGGAAAATGGTAAATTTACCGTTCTGCTCTGTACGGTGATCTCAAAACTTTGATCTTATGGTCTCGACCATTTGCAGTTCAAAGTTTTGAAACTTCGAGCTTGTGAATAGAATCCATGCATAAATGCATAGATAGATATATGATTCTGTCATATAAGAATGGATATAGAAAATAATGAATATAAAAATAAAAAAAAGTTTAAAAAAGTATAACCGAGTGGTCATATGACCAAAATCTAAAACATTACACAAATACAAATAAGAAATAAAGTGTTCTGCAAGGGGCAGCTCCCTATCACCCCCATGTGGATGCAAGCCCTGACACATACTAAACTTAAATATTTTAAAAATATTTCATAAAAAGGGATGAATTGTTACCACCACCTCCCAACTTCTTTTCAAAAAAATCTAGACGGACCCAAAATTACTGGTAAAACAAACACAGGAACAAAATTTAAATATGACTCTAATTCACTTAAGAAACCAGCATGCCGGAATATTCACTTCCTGAACAATACAAAGTAAAAAAAAAACAAAGACTAGCAGCATAAGTCAGACACTGCAAGACCCAAACTTTTCACTGTACAGATAGCAAAAACACAAGGTAACATCGAACACATTCTGCATAATTCTGAATAGAAAACACCTACAATAAAATAGCAACTGAACTTAAATTTGGCATTATTACTGGTTGCACAAACTGGATAATCTGATGTGGTACAGCGGTAGAGTTGTTGCCTCATAGCAAGAGGTTCTCCTGTTCGATTCCGGGCTGGAGTGCTTTCTGTGTGGAGTCTGCATGTCCTCTCCCTGGTCGAGTGACCTGTGAAAGCCATGTATGAATGGGCATGCCTTCGCTGAAGGTTGTGTGTTGGGCTGGCAACACAGCACCGTAAAAATCTACTGCCAATCATTAGCAGACCAGACTTCTGCTGTGGCGACCCCTAACCAGGAAAAAGACAAACAACTGGTTGCACAAACTGGCATTTGCTCATACTTCTATTCAC
This sequence comes from Protopterus annectens, assembly GCF_019279795.1. NCBI lineage: Eukaryota > Metazoa > Chordata > Ceratodontiformes > Protopteridae > Protopterus > Protopterus annectens. Next base: position 470,167,760 of record NC_056737.1, on the reverse strand, counting down.
ACAAATTCTACAGCCACCAAACTCTTTGCCAAAATGAGAATCATTCACACAAATCAACTGTAACCTTAGTCATAGATAGATATAAATATGTATGATTCCACAATGCAAAAAAACAGCACACCGAACTATTTTTTTAGCTGTACTTTCTAAACTAACAGAAGTTATTTTCCAGAATCCCACATCTGCAGGTTGGAATTGTTATTAATGCCTGCTATTAAATGAAGTATACCTGAAAAAATAGGCTTGGCATGCTGATTTTTTTCATTGTGGAATTATTTGTTGACTGTGCATCTTGGATTTTCCGTGGAAGAACTATGATAGTGGATTATTTATCATTTTGATTGTAGGCTGGTCCTTTTTGAATTTATACTAGAAACTCTGAAGATGTGTTTTTTTTTTTTTTTTTGCTTAGTGGATTTGTTTGCTGACCACACACCCCAGATCTTCTTTGCAACTATGAAAATGGATTATCTATTATTTTGATTGTTGGCTGGTCCTTCTTAAATTTATAGTAGTAACTCTGTGGATGTGGGATTCTGGAAAATAACTTCTGTTATTAAATGATGTACAGCTGAAAAAATAGTTTGGAGTACTGTTTTTTTTTGTTTGTTTGTTTTGTGGAACAGTTTTTTGATCATGCACCCTGGATCTTCCATGCAGCTCTGGCAGGGAATTATTTATCATGTTGATTGCTGTCTGGTCTGTTTGAATTCATACTAGAAATTAGGTGGGGTTCTCAAATATAACATCTGTTATTAAATGAATTGCAGCTGAAAGAATAGTTTGGTGTGCTTTTTTTTTGCTTTGTAGAAATGTTTGTTGACCATGCTCCATGGATCTTTTTGCAACTCTTGCAGGGGGTTCTATAGATATAGGTATGTGTATGTGTGTGTGTTTGTGTATGTTTATATATATCGGTGTGAAACATTTGATCTAAGACTCACTTTATATAATTAAAAAAATATTTAAAAAATGAATCTAAATCACATTTAAACTAATCATATTTGATAGGAAAATGTAACAGGTTATAGGCATTACTGCTGGTGTAGGTCATTGTGTTACCATGGTAGGAATTACAAAAAAAATAATCCAATGCACCATTAATACTAATGCCCACTCACACATTGTACTTCCATTTCTACAAATATGCATTTGCTCACCAGCATCGATTTACTGTATGTGGTGTTTTCTCTTTTCTCCATGTTTGTGTGACTGTGGAGTTAGTATATTGACGAAAGGGGTGGGTTTCAGGGACTCTTGTCCCCTTGTAAAAAAACTCTCTGGTCATTAGGGGCATTGGCTTTCATACAAGAGATGCTCCACTATACCTTCCAGCTTAATTACTGATCATGCTTGTCATCTCTGGTGCCAACCAGAAACTCAACATTGCAATGATGTAGAGGATAAGATGCCCAGCCCCAGTGTATGTAATTCTCTACTAAAGTGTATCCTTTCTACCTAGGTACATCTGAACTTTATCATATGCAAATAATCCCTAATAGTTGTTGCGAAGGCTGCCAGCCTAGCTAGATAGAATTTTGTAAATAATTTTATGTCATTGTAAATATTAATATGATCCACAGGCTTGTTTCACAAATGTAAAGAAAACTGTGTTATATGTTGAGCTTCAGAAATGTAACCACAGTGCACCCTGCTGAAAGAAAGCTGATAAGTAAAGAATTTTACAACTGTGTGATCTCAAGCTAGGATACAGGATGTCTGGGCTAGGAAATTCTTTCTATTGTCTTAAGACATAGATAATTACTAGGTTTCACATGCAAAGTGTATTTTATTGCTGTGGCTTCCTGGCAGGTGCAGATCAAAAAGAAATGTTAAAATTTTGAGTACTGTGAGCCTAGGAAACTTCAGCAGAGGTGTCAAGAATGATGTAATCTGAAATGGCTCAGCAGTAATTTGTATTATCAATTTAACGGCTATCTCAGAAAGAAAGAATAGCATTTTGTATTTTGTTCTGAACCTGAACACATCAGCTCACCAGCACTTTGCCTTTGCATTGTAAGTAGTATTTAGAACAGTGATTTCTCTTAGAAATCGATAGAAATATAGCCAGATTAGTCTAGTTGTTTTCTATATTTATGTGAGACTATCCTACAATGTTGTTTTAAAGTATTTCCTGTGATTTCTAAACTCTAGTGTCATTGTGTTGAATGAATAAGTATTGTCTTGTGATTTTATTATTTATTATTAAATATATTTAAACCTTTTAACTGTGGCTGTTTTGTGTAGAGATAATTTAAGCTTCAAAGTACTTGCATGTATTTGGTGATACTATACAAGCCACTCCAATAGCCTTAGCCCTGGGTTACACTTACTATTTGGATAACAGTAACATTGCACAGTAGAATTGGACACCCTTTGGTAAGGGCCTTTATAGTAGCTGATAAGAGAAGTTGGTGGCAGTGGATTACTACCTTATAGCCTGGGCAGAAGGCGGCATAGCTAGTGGATCTGTGCCAGCCTTCCCCAGGAGTGTCTGTGTGTTTGTATATAAACCAAATCTCAAAGTATGTGTGTGTCAGCTACTTTGGCAGGGACATGAAGCGCTGGTTGGACAGAGAGTGTACTGGAGGTTTTGGCTTGACTACTCGGCTAAGATCTGAACCCTATAACTTTGCCAGTGGGGTGTCTAATTGGGGATCTGGAGAGAAAGGCAGAAACCAGCCCCAGACTGACTGTGATCTCTGTATGCTCTTAAGGGAAATTGTACTTTACTCTGTGTGTGTGTGTGTGTGTGTGTGTGTGTGTGTGTGTGTGTGTGTGTGTGTGTGTGTGTGTGTGTGTATGTGTATGTGTACTTGTTATCCTCCCAATGTGGATGCCCCTCATTGGTGCTAGTGGTGAGGATTGAGCCTCCTTAATTACTGGGCCAGTGCATGGGCATCACAGTTGCGTTGCATAACAGAGTACAGTCTAGCTTATCTGCTAAGTACATTTCTACCCAGTCATCCCCTTCATGATACCCATTGGTGCTGTGTATCCACCCTTACATCTTTACTCTAGTCTTGTTACCTAAATGGAAGAATTGCCAGAATAATGTAGTGATAACCATACATACTGAGCCTTCTTCCTGTCACAATATATTATACCTCTGTAACTCACTTGCTATTTCAGGATCCCCCATATCTCCTCATTTATAGTATATCATATAAAATATATTATACAACTGTAACTCACTGGCTATTTCAGGATCCCCCATATCTCATCATTTATAATATATCATACACAACATATTATACCACTGTAACTCACTGGCTATTTCATGATCCCCCATATCTCATCATTTATACTATATCATAAGCAACATATTATACCATGGTAACTCACTGGCTATTTCATGATCCCCAGTATCTCATCATTTATAGTGCATCATACACAACATATTATACCTCTGTAACTCACTGGCTATTTCATGACCCCCCATATCTCATCATTTATAGTGTATCATACACAGCATATTATACCTCTGTAACTCACTGGCTATTTTAGGATCCCCCATATCTCATCATTTATAGTATATCATACACAACATATTATACCACCATAACTCACTGGCTATTTCACAATCCCCAATCTCTCATTATTTATAATATATCATACACAACATATTATACCACAGTAACTCACTAGCTATTTCATGATCCCTCATATCTCATCATTTATAGTATATCATGCACAACATAGTATACCATGGTAACTCACTGGGTATTTCACAATCCCCAATCTCTCATCATTTATAGTATATCATACACAACATATTATACCTCTGTAACTCACTGGTTATTTCATGATCCTACATATCTCATAATTTATAGTATATTATACACAACATATTATACCCTCGTAACTCACTTAGCTATTTTACGATCCCCAATCTCTCATCATTTAGAGCATATCATACACAACATATTATACCATGGTAACTCACTGGCTATTTCACGATCCCCAATCTCTCATCATTTATAGTATATCATACATAACATATTATACCACCATATCTCACTGGCTATTTCACAATCCCCAATCTCTCATCATTTATAGTATATCATACACAACATATTATAACACGGTAATTCACTGGCTATTTCATGATCCCCAATCTCTCATCATTTATAGTATATCATACACAACATATTATACCTCTGTAACTCACTGGCTTTTCATGATCCTACATATCTCATAATTTATAGTATATTATACACAACATATTATGCCCTCGTAACTCACTTGCTATTTCACGATCCCCAATCTTTCATCATTTAGAGTATATCATACACAACATATTATACCATGGTAACTCACTGGCTATTTCACGATCCCCAATCTCTTATCATTTATAGTATATCATACACAACATATTATGCCACCATAACTCACTGGCTATTTCACAATCCCCAATCTCTCATCATTTATAGTATATCATGCACAACATATTATTCTATGGTAGCTCACTGGCTATTTCATGATCCCCAATCTCTCATCATTTATAGTATATCATACATAACATATTATACCACCATATCTCACTGGCTATTTCATGATCTCCAATCTCTCATCATTTATAGTATATCATACATAATGTATTATACCACCATAACTCACTGGCTATTTCATGATCCCCATATCTCATCATTTATAGTATATCATACACAATATATTATACCATGGTAACTCACTGGCTATTTCATGATCCCCAAGCTCTCATCATTTATAGTATGTCATATTCCTGTGATTCACAGAGATGGTCTGTAACATATTAGTTAATTAGGAACTTGTGTGACTGAAATAGGGAAACTAGAAAATGAGAGCATTTCCTCTATGGTTAACAGTGACCTAGGAGTAGGGACTGTGTGTTAAGCGAGATGTATCCAGTACAATGGGATTTGTGTTGGGGCGTGTGCATAGCTAATATAGCAGTGGTTTAGTAGCCATGACTTATTGGTAATGCGCTAAGAAGTTTAGATCGGTCTCTGTCCTTGATCCTTGATGTGAATTTTGAAACCTGGCATGGAAAAATGAGCAAGTTCTTGGACCTAGGTCTGAGTTACAAGCATATGAAAAAGACTTCTAAATGAATGAAAGCATCCATTTTTGTATTGCAGCTTTCCCAGATAAATTTAGGTATCACAGTCTCCCTTATCCCTCAGTTACACCACTTTTCTTTATACTACCGTTCCATTTTTAATACGCTGGCACTGCAACTATAGACAAAGTTTTATCAAGCTTTTTATATCTGACATCTATTGCCTCTCTGAAATAACACTTTGACTTTTGCTTTCTCAATTTACCAACCAATACACATTATTAGATTGCCAAATCTTGATTTACTTCAGCATGTGCCTGGATGGTGCTGCCTTTGAGCTTCTATCAGTTATTAACTTTCATGTGATGATTGTCTTTTCCCATTCTATCTACCCTCCAGGGTAAATATAGCTAAAGCCTTCTATCTGCATATATAAGTCTGTATTCTCCAGGTCTTAAATCATTTTAGCCCTTTAGGAACTCATTCTGCTATATATCAGACAAAAAGTCAAACTTCTTTAATAAGTCAAGAACAGTCCATCAAAAATGAAAGGGACCAAACTTAATTGAAAAGCACCCTCCCCCCATAAAAAAGAAACTGTATCATAAGCTATGTTGAGCATTGTATACCTTTAACACATGGTGCTGTGCTACATATTTGAATTACATTAAGTCAAAGGCATACCTTTAGGTTGACACATTTGAAAAAGGCATGAATTTGGAAACAATAAATTTGAATTCCAATATTTTTATTTATTTATTTGACATGTGTTGACCAGGAAAGTCTGACTGAGCTAGTGCCCTTTTTCAGCAGAGGCCCAGGGAGAAAAGCTCCACAGAATAAATATCATGCATTGTTACAATTAATAGTGATTAAAATTAAAATAAGAAAAACATACTATATATATTAAGATAGGACTCCAAGGCTTATACAATAGAAATCAACAGAGAGACTGAAGATTTACACACAAATGGAGGAAGAAAATACAATTAGAATTAAAGTATACAATGAAGTAATTAAAAACAATTGATACAAAGTACCAGAAAAGTGGTAAAATAAAGATAGATACAGTTTGCTGTGACTGGTGGGATATGTATCAGCATTGTGCATGTTATTTTAGGAAGTTAGGAGAGAGGTTAACAATAAAGCAAAGTGATAACGACAGTAGAAGGAAGGCTGTAGGAGAGAGAAAAGAGAAAATATAGCAGATAGCAGATAGGTTGTGATTTAGACATAATTTAGGGAAGGTGGTTTGGACTATTCTTAGTGCAGTGACAGATTTTCTACAGAGACTATTTTCAAGATCTACAACATCCACAACTTTCCAGAATATCAGAAATGCATTAAAATGACCATTAAGATAATTAAGTCTACACACTAATTCAAGTCCTAACCCAAAAATGAATATTTGAAGCTAACCTTAACCCTACATGTATCCCTAAAATAACTCTAAACACAATGTTAAATGTACTTCCAAACTAACAATGAACCAAACCTAAAAGTAATCATAAACTAACCTCACACCTAGAAATTGCCCCTTCCTCTAACAATAAAAAATACCACAATCCTATTACTAAAATTAAGTTTAAAACTAAACCTAACTTTAAAGGTAAGTGAAAGTTACCCATATCTCTAACCTTAAACAAGATCCCAACTCTTAACATGAAATTTTATTCTTACACTAGACTATGAAACTACAAAGTATTTTTATGGGAGACAAGCCAGCGATCATGTGAACCGTAATTGTAGAGAATAATAAGAAATAAGGACATTGAATGTTTTGTTTCCACATTCTCACTTTTCATTTGCTCATCCCTTCTGTTAAACTCAACTCTGTAAGACATATCTGCTAGTCATTAGGCAAATATAAAATAGAATGGAAGCTCTACAATGAATTCTATTTCCTTTTGTAACATTTGCAAATTGCACATAAGTGAAGCAAGATCCACTTTAAGAAATTCTTAAATACCCTCTGTACTAAAACGGTATTCATTTTTCAAATATTTTGAGAGAACAAAAGGAATTTATGACATACATGTCCGTCTACTTTGAATGGCTATGTTAGACTTTTGTCATGGGACTCTGTTAATCAACTGAAACTAATATGAATAAAAACTATACCTAGTTTGAAAAATATAGCACTTGGCAAAACCTTTAAAGGAGTATTTTATCTTTTCCTTTAAGTGAAGCAACCTCAAAGTTGGTTATATTGTACAAGACATAAAACCAAGGAGATTCTAACTGCTGTAATGCATTCCTTATTAAAGCAAAGCTTCTTCTAACTAACTAACTAACTAACTAACTAACTAACTAACTAACTAACTAACTAACTAACTAACTAACTAACTAACTAACTAACTAACTATCTGGGTAAGGGAACTGACCTGAAGGTCATTTTTAGCCATGTCCTAAGCCAGAAATGCTAAATAATACACATAAAATATAACATAGAATGAGACATACTAAATTATTTTGCAAACTGGTAAGAAATATAATACATATAATGCATTGAGAAGAAATACACAATAGGATCTCACAGAGTAATTAAGAAATGCAATACAATTTATTAACAGTTGAATACAAAGTTTTATTTTGTCATACTATAGTATACAACGTGCAAGACTATACAGTCAGCACAGATTCTATTTCATGATTTACCACCTGCACTTAAACAGTGCTCGCTTTGTTTTGTTTGTACAGCCACTGGGTTCATAATACTGAATTCAACTTGAGTTCATTAATATGTACCAGTTGGGGTGCTTTGTAACACTTCTGCACAGTGTTTCTACATTTCAAAGACATGGGAATTAATTACTTTGTCTTGCACTGTGTAAGTATGCACAGAAATGGTATATTGACTGATTTTTTTTTTTTTTACAGACCAGGCACTCCAGTGCTTGTCACTGATCAGATATCAGATATCCAGCTGTTAGAATACATTCTTAAAACTGCATTAGACAATGAACTATTACAGCCATCAATCCTAATTTCACAGATGTTTACCACTTTTCTCACCTCCCCTTTGATATTTCCACATCAAGTAAATTTCTTCTTTCTTTCTTTAGCCTTTTTTACTTTTCACCAATCTTCGACTGTCTTCTGCCTGCCTCTCTTCCTCTTTTTTTCCTTTACTGTTCAAACTATGCAGCTTTGCATAAAAAGTGTTCATCACTTCCTTTGATTCTTTATTTTGGTTTACTGACAACCTCTTCTCATATTTCACCATTATTATTTGCAGTTGCGCCATCTTTCCCTTCAGTGTTTTCACAATTGCCTTCTCTGTTCTTTTGTCCTCCATCCATTAGACATCTTTCTTTTTTTTATAAATTTTCTCTTTATTGTTCTCAATTTTGCCAGTACAAGCGTGTGTCTCTTTCATCATCCTACCCATTGTTTGCAAATTTCTCAAATCTGCCTCTGACTTCTCCAGTTTCTTCCCTTGATACATTTTCTAACTCCATTGACTACCCCTACAGCCTGTCTTCACAGCATCCCATCACGACTTCTGACTCTTTCCTTGTCTGCTATATTTTCCTCCATTACCTGAGTTATCATAATTTTCAGAGTGTGAAGCTTCTGCTACTGGTTCTGCATCCTTTCCATCTGATTTTAATGTGGTATCCTCTCTGTTCCCATTCTCAAATAATGTGAGATCTTACAGACGTTTCTCCCTCTGACCATTATTTTTTCACTGGTAGAATTGAGTTGAGCAGTGTGGCTACGTGTGACACTCCTCGGTCTTCAGCAAGCAGTGTATTTTTGCTGTCCTTTTCCCTTCTGTACCTTACCCCTTTTCATTCCCATTACTATCTACTGGTTCAAATAGAAACACATAATTAATTGCTATGCCTTGCTAAGTCAGGATGACCAAAGTCATAAGGGATGATTCACTAATGCCATTTCACTCCAGGATCAGTAGACCAAGGTAGAATACTAGGATGCTATCTCATTTGCATTGTAGGACTAATTTCAATTTATACCCCAGATTTTTGGCTTCCTTTGACATGTCCTCCAAGGTTGGTATAATTTTTCGCCATTTCCTTCATGATTTCCCTATGCGACTTCACCTTTGCTCTCTCAGGGCATCCATCATTAGAATTCTCTGTTCTTCTTGCTGTTGAATTTGAAGCCTTTTCTGCCATGTTTTTTACACCTCACCAGTGAGTCATGTGCATTTCAGTGTACCATTGCAAGCTGTATATTTCAGCTCTACACCCATTCCTGCTGTACACATTGAAATAGACATAACATATGCACAACTTTTCCTTATTCCAGAGTGTATTTTCCTCCCTACAGAATTATACAAATTTTGCCTTGTAGTCTAGTATAACTACAAATGTTGTCTTGTATAACTAAAGCATGATTTAGCTGTTTATTCCATTGTATGGCATTTACATGCTATTCAGCTTCCTCATTGTGCACTGCCATTGGTTTGCATGGGATAATGATATTTCCTAAGGAATTTGCCTCTTTGGCTCTTACATCTTACTTACTTACTTATTTACTTGCTTGTTAAATATCTGGCCTGTGAAAAGCATACACAACTAGGTACTTGTAGCCCTGATATCTTTAACACTGTTGATGGCCATAAAACTATTGAGTCTCTGGGTCTGCTGGCTTACTGTTGTTCAGGCAGAAGCCTGCACTGGGATCACATTCAAGTGAGCAGATATGGAAACCTCACATGTCTGGGGAATAAAGTCAGCTACAGGAGGAAGATATTTACAACAAAGGAATGTTTACCCTTTTCAAATGCATTGCTCTGAAACAAAGGAGGTTCTATTAAATTACTCTGAAGCCTAAAATGCACATAAATCAAAAGAATCACCAATTAAATCCAGGTAGATATATAGCTTGATGTGGATACACACACACACACACACACACACACACACACACACACACACACACACATATATATATATATATATACATACATATACATGCACACACACACACACACACACACACACACACACACACACACACACACACACACACACACACACACACATATATATATATATATATATATATACACACACACACACACACACACACACACACACACACACACACACATATATATATATATATATATATATATATATATATACATACATACACACACACACACACACACACACACACACACACACACATATATATATATATACATACATACATATACATACACACACACACACACACACACACACACACACACACACACACACACACACACACACACACACACATATATATATATATATATACATACATATACATGCATGCACACACACACATACACACACACACACACACACACACACACACACACATATATATATATATATATATATATATATACATACATGCACACACACACACACACACACACACACACACACACACACACACACACACATATATATATATATATATATATATATATATATATACATACATATACATGCATGCACACACACACACACACACACACACACACACACACACACACACACACACACACACACACACACACACACACACACACACACACACACACAGACACAGATATATCAGTGTAATCCCATCACATGTAGATGGACAGAACTACCTGATGCAAAAATAAAGATAATGTCAAAAGGGGTGACACAGAGCGATGTGAAAGATCCTTTAGCTGAAAAAGAGAATCAGATTAGTATTGTAAATGCTATCAAGCTATTTTGAGGGAAGAAGAAATAAAAAAAAACAAAAACTGTATGTGAAGCTGGAATATGAACATTACAAAAAAGATAAAGAAATAATGATTTTTTTTCTAGTGGTTCTTTAATTGTTTGTTGTTTAGATGTCACACAATTGTAGTATTATGTATTCTCTCCTTAGACGCATGGTGATTTATCTCCACCAACATTTTCATTTGTTTTCCATTTCTGTTATCACACTGATTAACAGGAAGTGACTTCTTAGTGCTATGTTTTTTAAATGGTTGTGTGATGGCCCACAGCTGCTTTAAAGGTAGCATCAACACATTCATTTAGTTGGGTCCATGTTCGGCTACCAAAAAGAGTTATCCGCGAATGGCTGAATATTGAAAGTAAAATATCTAAACTTAACATTACCGAACATATATAACTTCTAAAAATCATTCATCGAATGGCCATAGTTAGCCAACAAACAGTAAGTAATGCAATGCATAAGGTAAATTAAGGAAACCTTTTAAATTTGTAGCCGTTCACTTATTTGTCTTTTCAGCAGTAGAACATAGACCTTATTTATTCACTGACTTTTTCAGATACATTACTCTGGCCATCAGCTTTAAGTCTACATCTGTTTTTGATGACTGACCAATGTTACAACATTGCATCTCATTTTCTTAATTATTTTAACTTTAGTCTTATGAATTGCATTATGTTAATAAGACAACAGGCTGCAGCGAAAATACAAAAACCAACAAGACCGTTGAGAAAATCACTTTATATAAAAATAGCAAGCAAAGCTTTCGGGTAGAACCCTTTTTCAATACTAATATTAGCATTGAAAAAGGGTTCTACCCGAAAGCTTTGCTTGCTATTTTTATATAAAGTGGTTTTCTCAACGATTATGTTAATGAGACCATTTCAGGAATTATTATCCTCTGGCATTAAAATAAATAAGAGGGCCATGTGCCTGTAAGAGGAAGTATTCTTTCATGTGTATGCACACAGGAAATAGTTTTGGAAAAAATCATTAAGTCAAGCTTTCCTTGTTCTTTTACTTTCAAGTATGAATTATTACTTAATGCAGAAACTATCAGGCTATATTTCATTAATAACCTCAACAGTTAGTTGAATATTTTCATTTGTTAAAATGTGTCCAATACACCAGGCATTCAATACAAAGGCTAATATTATTGCTTACACAACGCTGTATTACTGATATCAATAAAAGGAAATCACATAATTTAACAATGTAGCTCAATGTAATTGTAACAGTTTGAAGAAGGAAGAAACATCTGATGTACATATTACATCCCCACTGCCTATTAAGTACATACAGCTCTGCACATTCTCTTTCTTGTGGATTTCTCTTCTAATAGTGTAGAACCAGAACAGGAAAGAACATTTGGGTTTTATATGGTTCAAAAACTCGTGTATAAATGTTGTAACTGTAAGTAAGAGATGCTGGGTTGCCTCACTCAGTATGCTTTCTTGTAATACCTATGAACTCATCGCTAATGTGGTTGAAGATTAGGTCTAGTAGGTTTAGCATATTTTTAATTCTGAATGTTATTAGAGGCATAATTTGATTTCATAGCCTTTTTTCAGCCATCTAACAAATAACTGAATGGTATAAATTCTATACTTATAAAATGTTATCTAGTAGGTCAGTATATATTCTTCTTAGAATTTGCATCTGATCCATTGTGTCATTAACTACAATTTATTTATTCAAGGATAATCACAATAAAGGAATGCTGAAAGGCTGAGTGAAAATAAAAAAAAAAAACAGTTTTGAAGAAATAGTATCTTGTTTAGTCTAATTTTGTTATTTTGATTGTTGTGTCTTTTCAAATGGTATCAGTAAAACCATTAATAATATTGATACACAAATGAAAATGCAAGTGCTTCTGCTGATAGCAGATTTTAATTGTTTTTACTTCCTGTAGTCCACCACAAAAGACAAGGAATTATGTTGTGGTTTCATGCAATGTAACAAGGTGGCCCTCGTTGTGTTTAAATAATTCATGTTAAGGCACCAAAATTAATTTATATGCCGTCTCATTTGACAGCAACTTGATTCACTTCTCTCTTACTTTTAGTGCCTTGTTACAGAGAAAGGAAAACACAAGTGTACAAAGATTATACCAATAAGAAATGTGTTGGCATAATACATTATCAAGAGGATATCCTGGATTTGTGGGAGAACTCTTAAGTAAACATTGCATGATGTTTTTCTTTTAAAACTACTGTAAACTCTGCTGTTTTCAAAACGCTTTTTTTTTTCTTTCATATAATGAGAGCAGAAGTCAGCTGCCCTGCTATGATGCTATTGTGAGCAATCAGTTACAGGCAAACACAGCAAAACTTATGAAAATCTGAAATATGGTAAACAAAATAAACTTTAGATAGGAGTAATATATAAACATTTTGTTTAGGGTCTGGCAAGAAATACAATGACTATGGCCTGTAACCATCTGAATGTCAAACGTTTTCTTTTCATTTGAGGAGTGGTAAAGTTGTATCGGACAAAACATTATGCCAATTCAATTATCATTTAATTGCCTTGCTATACTTTTAGTCAGTACATTAGTTGCAATCACTCTACACAGTGACAGATGCTGTATTTTGAGAAATTGAGCATTTAGTTTATATTTCTAAGCAGAGACAATTTATAAAGCAAAATGAAGGATATTATGTGACTCATAGTGACTAAAGCTTTGTGTATTTAGATTCTGAAGGTTTTATACACCCAGTAATATTTAACACTTAACACTTCCTTGTTCTTTCTAACATGTAATATACAGATAGGAGGCTTCTCATGCATAGTTGTCTTTATTTTCTTAATTCATGCTTATACATATTCTCATTTTCAAGACAATACAAATAGAAAAAGAAATCCCAAAAAAGTTCTTAAAAGAGTTCATTATGATTTTCAAAATATATTTTGATGAGATGATCTGGCGTTTGCACAAGAGACAACTAGAATAAACACACAACGCATTCAGTGTAATGAAACTAAATCATAAAATGGGCAGAAACATGAATAGCCAGAGATCTCAAAATCAGACCTCAACTTAGATTTCAGCACAAAAGCTCTGCAGAACAAAATGCCAGCAGAAACAGAACAACATTTTGTTCTGAACTGTTGTTACAAATACGGCTATCATGTTTCCTCACTTAATATCTTCCACTATATGCTATCAACAAATATATAGTGCATATGGTTAAGCATGACTCAGGCACAGTGGTCCCACTCAGCATTATATATCTCAGTATGATCCAAGCTGTTCAGCACATTCTGAAATGTAATTTATCATGATTCCAATAAACAACCTTGTAATCCAGTAAAAAACAGGAAACAAGAGCTGCTTCCTACTTCTAAACCTTAAGCTGACAGTGTATTAGTTATTAGCTATTATATAATAAAGGCTCGTTATTATTCAAAAACAAGCACACTGAGTGGACAGCCCAGCCAGTGTGTCATTGTACATTAAGCATATGTCAATAGAAGAAATCTGGTTGCTGAAGTACCGTTGAGCGGCCAGACTATCTACTGGCATATGCTGAGGGACAAAACAAAATATAAGAAAAAAATCATGTACATTCTGCAAAACTAAACAAACAGAAACGTACCTGATTTTCCTTATGTTTTTGTGCTGTCCCTCATAAATCTCTATTCTTTTAATAGTTAAAAAAAACAACAGAAATTTTATTTTCACTTTTGCTTCTCATGTACTGATATACTGTGCCAGTGTGAGTGTTAGTCCCATACTTATGTGCAGTAAATCATTATAGGGAAGACAGCACAGACGAAGACTGGCATTATACAAATACATTATTTAAGAAAGGTTATCAATTTCTTTATTGTGTAATAGCAATAATCCATTCTTGTCTGTGGTTATATCAGGATTTACCCATGGTTGCCTTTCTTTAATCACTCGGGCTTCACCCTCATGATGAAACTACACCAACCATGGGTAAATCCTGATATACCCCAAGCTTATTTGTGGATTATGCTTTACACATAGCAGTAGCAAGAACAGCAGAGGTACATAAAGTTATTCCCCGACCTTGAGGTTCTGTTTCAAGGTTGCCTCTCATGCTTTACTGTCAAACACAGCATTAACCAAAGTGCTGTCGTAAAAGGGTATTTAGTTAATCACTGTTTTGCCCGTGCCATTACATGTAAACTGTACAACATAACAGTTTAACATCATATGGTCACCTAGTCCTACTAATATACACAAATGTATACCATGGGAAAGTAATACAATGCTTATAACTTTATTTTATCATTTTTAAGGCTGACCATCTCAGCTGCTACAAAAACAAAGCAAACTCCATGCTCTGGAAGCCTTTGAAGAAGGTAATGAATATTCTGCCAGTAAAACTGAGCAGAGGCTTTACTTTCTAAACTAGTTAAGAAACAATTTGTGTATAATTGAACAGAAAAGAAGGGTAACTCAACAGTGGAACTGCCATAGATTTGGACACCCAATGTTCAAAAGCTTTTTAAAAAGATAAATATATTTTTCTACATGTAATATCTGACTTGTGTTAAACCTGAACTAGCGTATCAGTGAAAATATGCATTGAGACAGTCTTATTGCAGTTTATGGCCTTGCTAGATATAAGTAAATAATGCTAATATTAAAATTGCTACTACTAATAGTAATATGACTTATTTTTCATTACTAGACATTTTTTTTCCAATTTCATTACCAAAACATTCAAAACGATAAAAAAGAAATCTAAGAACATTTTAGAATTGCTCTGACATGCTTCACAGTTTTCAATGTAATAAAACAGCAGCACATCTAGAATGGGTGAAAAAAGCAATACACTTCAGGACTTGTATCTGCCAAATATAGATGCTTGGACATCATACCATTGTGCATCACTTGTAAGTCATTCCTTAAATGCCATAGCCCAGACATCTGTACAAAACTATGAATATATTAACACAGATAATTCAAGGAGTGAAATAGTGAACATCATACAGACACACACGCGCACGTGCAGAAATATAAATATATAAATATATAAATACATATATATTTATATGAGTGCTTTATGAATTATCACTGCACACATTTTATCACATTTTATCATGTGGTGAAACACTGGTACTTTCTGTTGATTGTACAGTTTGTTGAATTATGTAACAGTCAAAGTTCATTATATTGACTGTTACATAAGTCAAGGGTTTTTGCCCTTTTTTCAAGTTTGTGCGAGTCTGGAGTTATTCAATTTAATTTCCGGGGGTGTGGGGGTGAAGCTCCCCATGTAAACATTTTTTTTGTTTTACTTTTCATAATCACAAATGTATTGGTTTATATTGCAATTACTTTTTATAATGAGTTTAGTGGTGATTAATGATAATCTCTGGTGAGTATGGTTGATATTTTGCATTTCGATCAAATTCACTGGTGATTATTAATTATAAAGTCATATATATGAGTTAGGAAAAAGGACAGTGTAATTGGCCATCTAAGGTGTATAAAACATGATCAGTGCACATCTAAACAAATAACCCTCAAATAATAAGGGGTCAAAGAATTACTACCATTTCATACGTGTCACAAATGGTTCCCTATTGAAATGTTAGCTCTCGAAATGCCAAGTGCTGACATGCCAAAAAGAAAAGACTGAAAATACAGGAGAAGAGCGAATCTCAAAGATCACTCTCCTTAAAAATTGTTTTTGTGTGTGGGGGGAGCCCCTCTGCATCCCCTGAACTTCTATATACCAAATCCGAGATCACCATACCTCAGAGAAAAGGGAATATTCTGAGAAATGGCCACCTCAGACTTAGTATTTATAAATCAGATCTTTCAGCCACTCAGTCTCTGTAGTTTGGGGCTTGCTGTAGTGGGTTTTGAGATTTCAAATGGGTACCATCACAATATATACTGGGTTCTGTTCTCGAGATATATTTCTGTAATCCTAGTCTTGCAAGGCACTTGTTTGACTCAGTCAGTGTCTCATGCCTCACTTCACCCTGGCTGTGCAGTAATAGGCTGTGCATTGCAAACACACACACACACACACACGCACACACACACACACACACACACACACACACACACACACACACACACACACACACACACACACACACAC
Source organism: Protopterus annectens (assembly GCF_019279795.1). Classification (NCBI taxonomy): domain Eukaryota; kingdom Metazoa; phylum Chordata; order Ceratodontiformes; family Protopteridae; genus Protopterus; species Protopterus annectens. Next base: position 470,150,891 of record NC_056737.1, on the reverse strand, counting down.
ACACACACATTTGTCTATTGAGTTATAATCTATCAGTATAGATAAATAAAAATGATAGGTATAGTTGTATTGCAATAAATGCAAGAAAGATAAATAGATAGTTATATAGTTTTTCTTCAAAATCAAATCCAGCTGCAGTTGACATTAGTCTTAAATACATTTGTTAAACCAAACCTGAAATGCCAACTTTAGCAGCTAAAACCAATCTTACTACTAGACTAACTTAACTACCTTTATGGGCCATTTTAAGCCTAGCCAATTACACCCACGTGAGAATCAAACACTGCACCTTGTGTCTGTAAGGTAAACACCTGAACCATTTGCCAGCCTCCCATGCCTAATGAATCAGAGCTTGTGAATTAGATCTATTCTTCTGCAGCACTGAAAAAGATAATTGCCAATATTATCATTTTTTGGCATCTTAGATGTAGCAGTTTTATTGTTTTTCACACTGTTTCATTCTTAATCTAGGCATATCAGCAAGGCAAAATAAAAACCTGTCAGGTCTGTTGGAGAAATATGAAATACCTCAGAAAAGTGAATCCTTGCCAAGGCTGAACTAGATGAGATTACAGAGCACAGAGATATTTCTAAATCTTTTCTGACCAGTCTTGTGTGGCCCAAGAATGAGCAAATGTCGAAGCTGCACATTAACAAGAACTTGAAAGGAAAGAAAGGAAATGCAGTTATGAAGATGTTTGGGTAGAAGAGGCATTAGTAAGGGGGGCTTCAGCAAGCCTGAGCCCTAAGTTCTATGACATGTGTACCCTTTGGAGAGGAAAGGGTGAAACCACTGGCAACAGCGTTATATAGGGAAGACTTTCTTTCAACTGATAGGTTACTACAGAAATGGAAATCCTGATGCAACATCAGATTCAAACATGCTCAGGATGAAATGCTAAATGCAGATGCCCCTGGTGGCTGATAAATGTGGCTCCTGCTGAGGTAGGACTAGTCTGGGGTAGGGTATGTGTTTAACTGTAAAGAAACTAAAAGCTTTTATCCATTGTGCTGGAGTTAGGATTTTGGCTGGGATTATGTATTTCAAATCTGAAACTGCAGAGCAGCAAAAATGTAAAACAGTGCACCTTTCTGCTTATTTGCAACATAGACAGAAGGCAGAACATGATCATTCTTTTGGTGAAAAAATATTTACTCCATTCTACTTCAGGAGGGGTTAATCACCTGCCTGTGATTTATAGAACAAATAAAGCTAACATGAGGAATAATATCTTTATGGAGTGGTTGATTTACTGGAATCATAAATTATGCAGTGGTGTGATACTCTTCTGAATAGCTCTTCTGGCCATCCAGCAGTTTTGAACCTATAAAACATAATACATGATATTCTGCCAGCCCACACTATATCACTTAATCAGCTTCATTTTTGGGGCATAATCTACAGTCTAAAACAGCACTATACACATACCTTGAGAAAGAAGGTCCTAAAAATCTATGACAGGGATACAGAACTGAGTATAACTAACTGTCAGATGCATTTCTCTCCTGGATGCTGCCTAGTTGCCAATCAGTAAGTAGGACTGTGTCAGATCTGACACTACCATACGCTTTCAGAAAGTATTATTCCACCATACCATCACTGCTATGCTAATCACTAGGTAAACTCACCCCACCCCCCACACACACTTCCAGATGCACTCCTTCAATGAGGGTCGACAAACAATGAATCCAAATTTACTATGTCATTTGAAAGATGTCTTCAAGACTCTTGTGATGCCTTAGGAGAAAGTTGGATTTACCATCAATACAGCAAAAAGTGAGCCTCTGGGTAACACATATTCTTTTTAAATGTATACATTTGTTAACTTGGTAAGTCCACTGGACATAAGTGTCCACTTTAAGGACATCCTGTGACCACTGCCTGGAAAAATGACTGCTCTAAGACACACAATAGGTAAATGAAGTTGGAATGAATCAAGCTGGGTGAGAGGGAACATTGTCCTCTGGGCTAGAGAAAGCAGCTCAATAATGTGGTATTGTAATCCTCAGTGATTATTGCAGAGAAAGCAGCTCATTAATAACGTGGTATTGTAATCCTCAGTGATTATTGCAGAGAAAGCAACTCATTAATAACGTGGTATTGTAATCCTCAGTGATTATTGCAGAGAAAGCAGCTCATTAATAACATGGTATTGTAATCCTCAGTGATTATTGCAGAGAAAGCAGCTCATTAATAACGTGGTATTGTAATCCTCACTGATTATTCCAGAGAAAGCAGTTAATTAATAACGTGGTATTGTAATCCTCAGTGATTATTGCAGAGAAAGCAGCTCATTAATAACGTGGTACTGTAATCATCAGTGATTATTGCAGAGAAAGCAGCTCATTAATAACGTGG